>NC_046154.1:189915455-190112955 GCF_011064425.1 Rattus rattus | reverse complement strand
AAATGTAAGGTAGAGAGAGATTGAAGAAGACACCCAAATCAACCTACGGCACACATGCACACAGACACATACACGTACACGTACACCCACACGAATAATAATTTTTAAAATTTTGCAACCTTTCATAAAGAAGAACATTCTGAAACAGCAGGGGTGTTGGAACTATGCTACAGTCCGCCGCTCCCGCTCATCCTGGTTCTGTCCTGTGAGATGTGCCTCTCTGCTTCCAGTCGTCTCTGATGGCTCTTATGTGAGCAGAAAAGAAAGGCTTTCTTGGGGGAACGGTGAGCATGATAAATAGAGTATGGGGGTTGGCGACAAGTGGAAATATGTAGCTTTTCATCTAGATTGGGTAGAAATAACCTGTCAGGAGCATCACCTTCCACAGGGCAGCATGAGATGGTACAGCGGGGATCTCTTCATCTTGGCTCGCCTCTGTCTGGAACACTCCTTCCTCTTATTTGTCCACAGAGACCCAGACATCTGCCAGCTTTGATTATGCCCTCAGAAGTCTGTTATCATCCAAAGAGGTGGTAATCCCAGAACACAGAAGGCTGAGGCTGTAGGATTATGAGCTTCAGTCCTGCTTAGACTGCACAGTGAAAGCTTCATTGAAAAAGATAAAACAACCCCTCCCCCAATTCACTTAAAAAATAAATAAATAAAAGATGGGTTGAAAAATAGAAGAAATTACTTGACCATTTTTCTCAATATAAGAAAGTCCAAAGAAATTGTTTCCCTCCATCCCTCTTTGAATTATTTCTCTCTCTACATCTGCCTCTCCCCTGATGTAAGATTTTTTCGGCCACAGGAAGCCAGGAGAGTATTTCTCCCTGTTCATTGTGACCCAGTTAGACTTGAGGCTAAGCCTCCAGTCTTTTAAAATGCAGGGTAATGAGCTACAGGAGGTTGGCCTTACCTGAAGGAGATCCCACATCTGATGTTCTGCAGTGTCCCACAGTGCATCACAGCAACTTGGTTCAGAGTATTTCTGCTGCCCACAGAGTACTCCGCAGCTTGGCCTCGCTGGCCATGGTATTAGAAATATCATGTTTGTAAAAAGCAATAGTTATGGTGGAGAAGAAGGTGGGGTCATTGGTTATGGTAGAGAAAATGTGGTAATTAAATGTCTATGGTCAACAGATAATAGCATATTTGTGTATGAGCATGTGCTCAAGCATGTGTATACCACAGATCTGCATAGAGACATCTGGTAAACCTTGTAATGGTCAGATCTTTCTACTCCTATAGTTCTTGCATGGACTGAGAACTTCACCAAGCAACTTCCGTCCTTGCATCAATCCCAGGTAGAGATAATTCACAAGATTTTGGCCTTGCCCTGGGAATACACCTGTGATACTAGAGCTTATAGTTGGGTTAGACATCTTCTTGCTAAGACTGTGCCATGCATTCTCCACTAAAGAGTGTCTTGCCATTGCTCTTGGTAGTGACAACTCTTATTCCTAGTTTCAGGAAGCTTTAGGACACAATCAGGGATGACGCTTCACCAAAGCAAACTTAAGAAACTCATTTTCCCATGACGCCAGCCATGCCAATTTCCTTTCTAAAGCCTAGCAAAGGGGATAGGGAGTAGTCTGAATATTCCTTGCCTGGCAAGCATGAGGAGTGAAGTTTGATTCATAGCACCTGTCTAAAAGCCAAGTATGGTGATAGTATTTATCTGTAAACCCATACTGGAGTTTGAGTCATGCAAATCCTTGGCAAACAACAAGTCTAGCCAAATTGGAAAGCTCTAGGTTCAGTGAGACCCTGTCTCAAAACAAAAATCAAAACAAAGCAAATAAGCAAAAACAGTGTAGAGCTACTGAAGAAAGACACCCAACACCACACACACACACACACACACACACACACACACACACACACACACACACACAACCAAACAAAGAAAACCTAGAACAGTATTTGGTGCATCATAGATATCTTACAAAGAAGTTTGTTGAATAACCTCCTTTCATAATATTTTGAGAAAAGGAATTGATGAGAGGGTTCTCATTACAGTAACTGTTTCTGCATCATGGAAAGGTTGCCTAGCTATTCACTAACCCAAGACATTTCCCTCTGAGAAGCTGAACGCACTCAGCCTTCAACTGTCCAGAGCAAATCCCCGCTGACAATTCACTTGCAGTTTCCTATCTGAACTAATTCTGAAACGCTGAATGGATCACTGATCTTGGTTATCACAAACACACAACAGTCTGCCTGGCAGTGGTGATGCAGGCCTTTCATCCCAGCACCCTGGGAGCAGAGGCAGGCAGATCTCTGTGAGTTTGGTCTACAGAGCAAGTTCCAGGACAGCCAGGGCTACACAGAGAAACCCTGTCTTGAAAAAGACAACCTGCCCCCCACAAACACTGAAGTTCTCTGATTTCTCTATGCAAATTTAGCCAGCACTGCCTTTATGCTCACACAAAGCAAATACAGGTAAAGTAAGTTTACTGCTGTATAAATGAACACCTCAAGAAGCCACTCATGTGTCTGAGAGATGGCTCAGGGGGTAAGGATACTTGTTGCCAAGTCTCATGACTTAAGTATAATTTCTAGAACTCTCGAGATAGAGGAAGAGAATTGACACCTGTAAGTTGTCTTGTGACCGCCCTCTATACATATTAGGTAGCATGTGCCCCACATCCATATCATATATCACATATATTTTCATAAATATATACACTTACATATGTATATGTGTAAATGCATGCATATTTGTGTATTTGTATATTCATGTGTATACATATAAATATACATACATATATATGCACATGTATACACACATATATACATATATATACATACACACACACATATATATATACACATATATACATACACATATATGTGAATGAAATCCACATTGAAAGCTGGGTGTTATTGTCCCTTTTCTCTTTAGCACAGCATGATAAATTATCTTATAAATTATGCTATCCCTGTGCCCTGCCCCTGTCCACCATATACCACATCTCTTAAAATTCAGTAAAAGTGACTTTTAATTTAGCAACTGCTAAAACTGAAAGTGTGTATTGAATTCTAAGCAGCCCATCTCTTCCTGGATACAGTGGGTTGGATTTTTGAGGCAAAAAGAAAGAAAAATTGATTATTGAAGGAATAATCACCTGTTTGAGGAAAGAGTGAAAACGTTTTGTTTATCACTTCCATGGGACCTGTTGCATGAGAGAGAATGTGATGCATAGTCCTAGTCAGAATCCCAGTGATGTTCATCTCATGCTCTTTACCCAGGTTCTCAGGATGTCTAGAGCCTTCGCTGGGGCTATTCAGCAGCGTTCATGTCCTCCCTTCCCCCCTGTAGTACCAAGCCTTTAGCTGCTCCCTTCCTCAGCCATGTTCCCCTGGTCAACTAAAGAGCGCTCCTGGGATTAGCATGCTGCAGCTCCCGGTTTACACATGTCACATTCCTGGGGCAGTCCCAGAGATGAATGACGAGTGGGAATTACCAGAGCTAAGAAGATATCACTCATGGAAAGGGGTTTTGAAGCCTCTCCAATCCATCAACAAATAAAGCACATTCGGAGGGGTCTGAGGTTGAGAGAGTAAACCACGTGTGGGAAAAGCAAGGCAGGCAAGCAGGGCAAACACAATTCTGCAATCTGCAAATGCACACTCGGTTTACAAGCCTAATGCCCTGAAATTCAGCACAGTGACAATGGGGGGCATGAATTAAACTGTCCATGTCATTAGAAGCAATTTCAGCAGGAACGAATTCTCTCTCTCTCTCTCTCTCTCTCTCTCTCTCTCTCTCTCTCTCTCTCTCTCTCTCACACACACACACACACACACACACACACACACACACACACACTGTCAAGAGTCTTCAGAAGTTAACGACAGCTGTGAAGATGTGGGATTTTCAATGCAGCCATCAGGAAGGCAGTAGGGGTCTAAGTCAGGCTGACCTGCTTAACAGAGAAACAGCTCACATGGCCATTGTGCTGTTAGCAAAGTAAAGAAGGGGGCAGCTCCTGACACACAGTGTCTCCCAATGATCTTCGATGTTGTTGTAATCTTGCAGACACACGTGTCTAGGAGCCGCTAAGGAATAGGATAGCACCGGTGAGCAGTTACCCTCCAAATAAACTCACTTTCAAGACGTTGAGCTTTCCTGTGTTCTTGGCTGTCATGAAGTGCAAAGTTCTGAAACTATGAAAACTATCAGCAGAAGGGGCTGGGCTTTAGAGAAAGAAGGGGCCTATCTCCCACTTCCACCATATCCAAATCCTATGAAGACACACCTCTAGTGGGTTCTCATCCATGTCTCAATGCAGACACAGACAGACAGACAGACACACACACACACACACACACACACACACTATCTTAGTGATTCTTTAAAATTGATGTGTGGAGCTGGAGAGATGGATGAGAGGGTAAGACCATTGGCTGCTCTTCCAGAGGTCCTAAGTTCAATTCCCAGCAACCACATAATGGCTCACAACCATCTGTGATGAGATCTGGAGACCTCTTCTGGCATGTAGGTATACACAGGCAGAGCACTGTATACAGAGTAGTAAATAAATCTGATGTATCACAGAAGTTCCGAACCCGTACTGATATAGAGTTCTGGGATACTTAACCTAGGGAATGGTTTTGACACAAAGCAGAACACGAAAAAGCCAATGGGAACAGTGTCTCCTTTGCGACTAGTGGGAAAGTTATGGATTGTTCAAAAGTGCACCAGTAGGGGCTACACTGCCACTTGCGAGTGGGTAATTTGTACAGCACACAACCCGCATGGCCAACTGGGACACACTGTAAATGAAATGCTGGTGCACACCTCAATTTCCAGAACTTGGGAAGCAGAGGCAGGTGGATCTCTGTGGGGGTCACTGCTGGCCTGGTACAGACAGTGAGTTCCAGTCAAAACCTTTTTAAATTTTTTTTAAAGGTTTCAAACGTCAGAGAAGTTTCTTTTGCCTGAAAGTTATGACTTCTTAGAAGAATGCGGCAGGATATGCAGGGGTTGAAAGGGAACCCTGGGGAGTACTGGCTGAGAGGACTCAGCTGGAGGACACAGGCTGCGTCAGTCCATCCGATGCCTGGCCCTCTCCTTACCAGCTGACCTCAGTCCGCAGATGTCCTCAGTCGGCGCCACTGGCCCTCATCCTGACAGCATGTTGCTTTCCAGCCCGCTGCTCCTAGGCTGCGGCGAGCCGTCTTCCCCTCTTCTTTTCCCCTCAACATCAGATTATTTATTATTCTCATTGTTGTTATCCTTACTATGTGTGAGCGTGAACACGTGAGTATATGTGGGTTTGTGCTTGAGAGTCATGGCACTCATGTAGAGGTCAAAGGGCACCTCTCAGGGGTCATTTCCCGCCCCCCCTTCCTAGACTAAGGGTTTCAAGGACTGATGCGATGCTTCTGTTGTTGCTGGGTTTTTTTGTTAGTTTGTTTGTTATTTCTTATTTTTTTAAAGGTTTATTTATTTTATGTATGTGAGTACACTGTTGCTGTCTTCAGACACACCAGGAGAGGGCATCAGATCCCATTACAGATGGTGGTGAGAGACCATATGGTTGCTGGGATTTGAACTCAGGACCTCTGGAAGGGCAGTCAGTGCTCTTAACCACTGAGCCATCTCTCCATCCCTGTTTGTTATTTCTTTATGCTATGTAGCCCAGGCTGGGCTTGAATGCATGAGCCTCCTGTCTCAGTTCCCTGACTACTGGAATTTCATCTGTGATCCCCATCCAGCTTTGTTCTCTCGTGTGTTATCCTTGACCACCTTCTGTTCCAGCCTGGGGCAAGGGCCACTCCAGACTGACCTCCAATCTGTCATTATCAATTAGCACATGTGTTTTGTACAGCTTCCTATTTGGATACCCACAGAATTACAGGTTCACTACAGGTTAAGGTTGTGCTTCCCTTGCTGACGGCTAACTCCCCGGTAATTGCTCCATGCATGCGACTTCGCCTGTGTTCAGTAAACAGTCTTGGTGTTGTTTACAGGAAGACATTTTGTCCTATCAGATCAGAATGTTTTCTTCGGAAAAATGGACCTGGGCTACATCCTAGGCTTTCTGGACAACTTCACCTCTTTCACCAAGGCCTTGATTCTAATGGAAGAAAACTGGATTGTAGAGGGCATGATTGCTTATCCCTTTCGCTGTGAGAACTCTCCTTTTAGAACAATTCCTTTGGAATTGGTTTTACAATTAAGTAAACTCCAATCCATTCCCACTAATCTCTACACAGCAGGAATATAAAACCGTGCGTTTCTGTGGTTTTGAAAATAGAAGGAAGGCTTAGAGCAGTGGTTCTCAACCTGTTTATCACAACCCTCATGAGGGTCGAATAACTCTTTCACAGGGCTTGCCTTAACAGATAGACTGCATATTGGATGGTTATTCTCATCACAGTAGCAACAGGTATAAAGTAGCAGCAAAAGCAGTACATGGCTAGGGATCACTACAGCTTGAGGAACTGTATTAATGGGTCACAGCATTAGGAAGCTTGAGAACTACTGGCTTAAAGCATTTGGATTTTATTTATCCATCCAACATATATCTGTGCAGTGCCATGATTGGTCCAGGACTTGGAAAGACAGTTGTAACCAAGACAGGGTACTAGGGATTGGGAGATAAACATATAAACCAATCATAATGAAGAAGATCCTTTAACCGTAAATATGACAGAGAATAAGATGGGAATGCCTCTCCTTATACCCATGGACTAACCCAACCCTCGCCACTCATGACAGAAGCTTCTTTGTGCAGAAGACAGTGGTTAACACAGAGACAGCTGGTCAAAATGCAGAGAATAACTGACCGTGGAGAGCTTAGTCCTAACGGGACCTCTATATCATACCCTTTGTCCCCAGGGTTCAAGGATCATCACAGAAGAAAGGGTAGAACGATCGGAGGAGCAGAGATGGGGGATATAACTATGGAATCATGTCTTCTGGGCATGACGGCCATCACACATGGAGAAACCCTGCTCATTTAGGTTGAAGTCTACCATAACTGGATAGCTCCTCTGAGCTCAGTGCAAGGGAAGCTTCCCTTTACCATCAGGGTTTCCCTTTCTCTGACCTTGTCTGGGGAGCCGGATCCCTGACACCTACCTGGAGAAGGCTGTGTAGCCCTTAGGCAGACTCACAAGTCCAACTTCCTCTTTTTCAGATAAGAACCCACCAAGCAAATACCTGGGATTCCTGGGATTTCATTCACCCGGAAAACTCTTTCCCACTCTCCAAAGTTCATCTCTAGCCTTTTTTATACTCTGAAAAAAGTACCACCCCAAAATAAAGGTATGCGCACAAGCATCTGAGAGCGCTCTTTCACTGAAGATCATCTAAGAAGGCCTTCCTCTGAAAGAGCTGTAGCACTAAGTTCCTCAGAGAAGCACCCCAGCCCCACACATGTCCCCCATCCTGTAGACCCCACCTGGTCCAGACTCTGCTTCATCCTTCCAGCCCTGAGGGGGAGGAAGCAGAGGACAGGGAACTTGCAAACCACAGTCACATTCATGAACTTGCAGTCGCCATGGCATAAGATCTGAGAGCGGTGAAACAAAAAAACCCTTCAGCGTGGTGAAGGGAGGGACCATTAGGCCCCACCCCTAGCAGAAGAGCTATTAGTGGCTATTGGTTACCAAGGGAGGAAAAGTCAGTTTGCTTCAGTATCGTAGCCCATGGTAGGTTGCCCGTGCTCCAGTGACTAGCACCTTACACACATGTCATGCAGGCAGCTCTAACTGGACTCAGGGGTTCAGGATGAAGAGGTGACATGAAGGTCAGAAGTGAGGTGTGGGGAAGCAGGAGGATTTGGAGGACAAGAGTGGGAAATCTATATGCTCCAAATACACTTTATTCAAGCATGAATTTATCAAAGAATACAATAAAAAAAAGTTTTGAAAGAAAGGAAATCGAAGTTTGTGGTAAAAAATGGAGACCCAAACCAGCTTGCTTTGAGGAGTCAGAGTAAGTGTTTTTGCTGAAGGTTCATATCAGCAGAGACAAGGAAGCAAAGGCATGGACACAGGAAAAATAAATGCACCGGGGACTAGCGGGATATTCTAAACTATGTTCAAATATGTCACTTTAAAAAACAGAAATCTGGGGCTGGAAAGATGGCTCAGTGGTTAAGAGCACTGGCTGTTCTCCCAGGGGTCCTGAGTTCAATTCCCAGCAACCACATGGTGGCTCACAACCCTCTGTAATGGGGGTCCGATGCCCTCTTCTGGTGCGTCTGAAGATAGCGACAGTGTATTCATATAACTAAAATAAATAAATAAAAATATAAATCTGTTGACTGTTTTCACGGAGTGTCAGAAGTTTCCTCGTCCCTCACGGCTCCTTTCCCCCACACATAAACCCACTGTTTATTTATAAAACAATACTTCCTGGTTAGAGGAGTAAGTCCCTGGATGGGGAAGGTGAGCCCCTTTGGTTTGAATGTGGCTCCCATGTATGTGTGTTGTGGGCTTTGTAGTCAATGCAGTGGACCTTGGCTCTTTAAGAGGTAATCAGATGATGAGAGCCCTGTTCTCAAAAATGGGCGTCATTATCGTGAAGGTAGGCTTCTCATAGAGGATGACTTTGGCTCTCTCTCTCTCTCTCTCTCTCTCTCTCTCTCTCTCTCTCTCTCTCCCTCCTTCTCTGTACCCCACCCATTGTCTTCTGCCCCATTGTGAGGAGTAAAGGTCCTCACTGAAGCAACCCTTCATATTGTGGCTTCCCAGACTCTAGAGCCATGACCCAGTTTCATCACATGTTACCTAGTCTGCGGCAAACTGCAAACAGCACAAAACTTATCAGGGGTGGACAGCCTTCTTTCTTATTCCAAGTCCTTTTCCCATTTTCCATTTATAGAAAGTAAAGATCTTACCTTTCCCCTAATCCCAGTCCATTCGGGCTTCTTTTTTCAAATCACCAAGATGGACTCTGACTTATCTAATGGGGAAATTATTGTTGGGAGGACTTGACGATATTTGAACAAATGAAAATGCCAGAGAACCAGATTTCTAAAGTGACAGAAAACTAGAGGACTAGCCAGCAGCAATCATGGCTATGCCCTCATAGGGACATCTCCTTGCTCTGGCCTGAATACCACTGTCCTATAATATACACTATTGTATTGTCATGTGACTCTGCCATGGGTGGGTGGGGGGCGGGGTGGCAAGAGTTCCCACCTTATCCCAGTATGGCTGCCACAATTCATCTCACAGACTCCTTTGTCAGCATGTTCTTCCCTCCAGATCTACATTCCTTAGCAGAAGGGAGTCCAGTCGGCCATTTTTAACCCATCTGTATGCACCTTGCTGTTGTTATCTCTAAAATGGGCTCACCGCTATTGTTAGAATTAAAATGGGTAATATTATATAGGGTTTGGCAGACGCTGTAATTTATATTATTTGACTCCTGTACTCAGCCTTCAGGGTACATGTTCTTTTGGATTAGCAAATGAGTGTTTATTTAGTCCTCTTCCTTCTCCTCCCAGCCTTCTGCAAACAGTGGGGGAGTTGGGACTGTCGCACCAGTCTCATTGTCCTCACATTGACAGATAGAGACTTAACGGGGGCCTGGGGACCTTTGGGATCCTGAGCTGGAGTTGGAGCTGAGCAGGTGCTGATGCCTAAGCCAGCCCTATGACCTTGGTTTGAGCGTTGGCCTTTGTTTGTCAGAACCCATAACCCTTGACCATGTAGCCGTGAATCTCCTTCCCAAGCTTGGGGACAGGTGATAAGCAAGTCTGCAGAGTATGCAGTTGGGAACCTTTGTCATCTCAGGCTTAACTTCCTTGGGCTTTGCAAAGATCTCCTTAGCCCTGGCCTGTGGTGGTTTGGATAAGAATGGCCCCATATAGGCCGCCCATATGCTTGATTACTTGGTTCCCAGCAGCTGGGAAGTATTAGGAGTTATGGCCTTGTTGGTGTAGGTGTGCCACTGGGGGTTGGGTTTTGAGGTTTCAAAAGCACAGGCCATTCCATGTGCTATTGAAAGAGATTTCTTTCTCTTTGCTATGTGGTAAGTGTCTCAACATTGAAACTCTCGGCTACTGTGCCAGCATTACGGCTGCTTGCCTGCTGTCGTGGCCCCCTGTCATGATGGTCAACGACTCCGCTAGGCTCTGGAACCTTAAGCCCCCCAAATAAAATGCTTTCCTTTATAAGTTGCCTTCATCACCATGTTCTGTCATGGCAAAAGTGAAATAACTAAGACAGTGCCTCTGCGTTGCTTGTCCCTGACTTCTGTAGGTCCTGTGCTTCTTGGAAAAATGCACGTTTCTCAGAACTTGGGGATCAATCCCTTGAGAGAGATTTGTTGTGACCAGGGTTTCTTAAGGTCATTTCTGAGCCATTTTCAGGACTGGGTGTGTATGTCTCCATAGTACAAAGATATTCCTGAAGCTCCTAGGAACGGAAGAGAAAGAGAGCTTCTCCACTTCTATTTATTGCCAGTTCTTTCTCCTCATTTATTAGCATTTGGGAGATAGAGGCAGGCAGGCGGACTTGAAGTTCAAGGTCATCCTTAGATGCAGAATGAGTTTGGGAAGCAACCTGACTGAGCTGCATGAGTCTCTGCCAAAATAGAGGAAATGTCACTTGTGCACAGGTAGGGTTGGTTGCCAGAGCGTCTTGCATGCTAGGTGTGATGGTTTGTATATGTTCGACGCAGGGAGTGGCAAGATTAGCTGAGCCACTGTGGGAGTGGGCTTTAATACCCTAGTCCTAGCTGCCTGGAAATCAGTATTCTGTTATAGCCTTCAGATGAAGATGTAGAACTCTCAGCTCCTCCTGTACCATGCCTGCTTGGATGCTGCCATGCTCCCACCTTAATAATGGACTGAACTTCTGAACCTGTCAGCCCCAATGAAATGTTGTCCTTATAAGAGTTGCCTTGGTCATGGTGTCTGCTCACAGCAGTAAAACCCTAACTAAGACACTAGGCAAGTACTCTAATAATGGAGCTGCAAACTCAGTCCCTCATCTTTCTTTATAATCTGTCACCAGGTACATTTCCTTTGATGAATCTTGATCTTCAGAAATGGTTGACATTTGTAGGAGAATTACTTCAGGTATAAGCATCAGGGCTTTGCTCAAACCTGCCATGTTTTCTTTGTTGATAGTTGGGCTTTGTCTTTGAAAGGAAAGAGGGTTTGTACTCTTGTTTCCTTTGGGGGGTAGGTGTTAGTTGTTTGTTTGCTTGCTTGTTTGTTTTGAGACAGTCTTCTTTTGTAGCCTTGGCCATCCTGAAACTCACTAAGTAAATCAGGCTGGCCTGGATCTCAGAGAGATCCAACTGCCTCTGCTTCCCTGAGTACTGGAGTTAAAGGTGTGGGCCAACACACTCAGTCTCTTGCTTTCCTTTTTATTCTAGATCCAAAATTAGCCAGAAAGGAAGGAAGGAAGGAAGGAAGGAAGGAAGGAAGGAAGGAAGGAAGGAAGGAAGGAAGGAAGAGAGAAATAAAGAAAGGAAGGAAGGGAGACAGACGGACAGACAGATAGAAAGAAAGAAAAGGGAAAGAAAAGGAAAGGAAAGAAAAGAAAAGAAGAGAAAAGAAAAGAAAACTTCAGGAAGTAGCAGTCCCTTGGGAGCACGGGACAATGCACACTCCTGACCCAACCCTGCAGGTGATGGCTGTGTGGACAAACAGGAGACCCTCAGAATATAATCAGTTTCAGACAGGTATCTAAGTAACACCACACGATCAGCCTACCAACACATGTTCTGGAAGATTGGCCTAATCCTTCTTTCATATTTTGGATGTAAGATTTGTTCCAAATCACTGGTTCGTAGCAGTCAGGTATGCCATCCAAAGTGACATGCTGCAACTCCCAGCCTTGATCATGACCTCCAGCTTCCCCCCCTCTGTTCCCCCCAAAGCAGCAGGGATTTATTCGAGCTTTCTATTTAGCTAAATGTGTAGTTTTGTGTCTGGTAATTAAATCATGTACCCCAGGGAGCTGAATAGCTTGTCTTATCATCCAGCTGGGACCTGTCAGAGGATAGATGCTTGATGCTATGTGTGGTCCTTGCCTTGAACAGTGCTTCTAGCATCTGTAACAACCTCTGCTGCCTGGAGTTTTCTACCTTTCCCAGATGTGTGGCTTTCAATTGTCTCCCACTACATTACTTGGGGGCAACACAATGGGGGGGGCTATAAAACATTTATTTCAGATCTTCATCATCATATCAATTTTAGAAGAAGATTTGCACAATTAAGGTATGAATTCGGTGAAAAGTTCATCAGAATCTGGCGTGATGAATGCTAACCTTTTAATCAAGATGTCGATTAGAGGAGCTGGGTATTTAGTCTCTGGCAACTGATTATTAACTGTTCTTCTCCCCAAAGGTGGGCAAATCTCATATTGAGGAAAAGATATATCCAAATATTTAAAGTCGAAAAATTAAAAATGTTATTTTACAACACAAAACCTAATCTTAGGATTTAGATTTTAAGACTGTCTCACATTTTAATTGGTATGCTTTTGTGAGAATAAAATTAGTTTCATCTGAAAAGGAGAATTGTGTCTTATACAGAATATTAAAATAAAATAAATGTTATTGTTGTGTAGAAAGCAGAGTAAAATTCCTGCATTAATAGGACTGCTATTTTTATCACATATAATCCTATTCTTTTATTATAATTTTAATTTTTGTAATGCTAGGGATTGAACCCAAGCCTGCATTCCTTTGAAGCAAGTCTCTACCGCTAAGTTATGCCCTCAGCCCCCACCACACAAACTTGTACACATAATTAACACATTCTTTATATTTCTTTTTTTCCTAAATAAATGAGGTATAAGCTAACTAATCAAAGTATAACCTTCTTTGTTTAGATCAGTGGTTCTTAACCTTCTTAATGTTGTAACCTTTTCATACAGTTCCTCATGTTGTGATGACCCCCAACCATAAAATTATTTCATCATCACTTCATAATTATAATTTTGATACTGTTATATAATATACTAGATATGCAGGATATCTGATATGTGACCCCTGAGTCAGTCATGACCTATAGTCTGAGAACCACTGGCCTAAATAAATCCTAAGGCTGGTCAGAGTTAGAGAAGTGTGTTTACTGGACAAGAGCTAATGGATTACCTATAGATAAAGTGAATACCAGAAATCCTTTAGGTCCATTTGGCTTTGGAAACATCTGGGCCACAAACATGACCTTAGTGTACATAAAACAAATTGATAGCTTCCACTCATCCCAACAACTGTTTCTACAGTATGCACCACTGTCTGATATATTTAGTAGGTCGAGATCAGTAGATGAGCCATTCCTAATCTATAAAGAAATGACAGGGGATAGAAGCAAAGGATAGACAGAATTTCCTTACCTGTTTGCAAGTCATCTGTCAGTATTCACCCAGTGTAGCTTTGTAAGTGTAACTAGAATAGGAAAGGGGATGAGAAAGAAAAACAGACTAGAACATCCAAAGACTCAAGCAACTGGTTTCTTTGCTTCATTAGAAACATTTCCATGATTAACAATTATTGTGACCATCATCAAGTTCCAAGAGGGCCAAAGGTCAGTGGTCTTGTAGAATGCCAAGCATAGCTGTACTTTGCTTTACTTTGCTCTTTCAAATCTAGCTTCTGAAATGTTATGATGGGGCTTTGTCAAGGTCAAAGTCTACTGCAATTTATTCCCTGGACTTGAAGAGCTTTGAGGCTTTAGTGGCTCAGCCACAGTACCCAATGGACAGGCTCATCTCAGACTGGAGGCTGGCTAAGGTGCACAGGGCCACACAGCAGGAGAGCGACCTGTCAACAGAACCATTGCCTACATGTAAGGCAACAAGGGCCTCAGTTCAGTCAGGACAAAATAGAGAGAGTGCTCTGAAGAAAGACTAGGCAAAAATTTGTCCATTTTCAGAGTGGAAGGAAAGAGAATGAAAAACAAAAACAAACAAACAAACAAGCCATTATCCCTAAGACTCTTAACAATAGTAAATGAAGGGGGAGGTTCTGATGCTAAGGTCCTGTTCACCAATTGGTTCTCGATTTGTCAGTAAAAAAAAAAAAAAAAGCTGGGGGCCAATTGCTGTGCAGAAGGTACAGGAGGGACTTCCAGGTCCCAGGAGGAAAAGGAAGGAGAGGAGTTTTCTGCCATGCTTGGGAAGGAGAAGAACACAGCAATCATGTGAGGTTCTGGGGTCAGGGAAGAGGGGTAGCTGGGGCCTGTGGTCACTACTACAAATGGGTGGCCAAAGTTGTTTGACAGTGGCTATGTGGAAAAAGCCACTGAAGTTTAGGGCAGGTGAGAGGAGTGGAGATAATAAATTGGTAAGGGCAGGCTTTTCCAGGTGGGAGATATCAGCGCCAGTCAATACTCCAGTGTCATTAGTAACACAAGAAAATTAGGCAATCCAACGATATGCTAGGATTCTGACTTAAACATGAGGGGTCAGTCCAGATGGAAGTGTCTCATTGGTTCACGCAAGAACTAAAATAAATCCCAAGAAACAACCGTGGTGTTTACATACAGGCATCAATGGAAACTCAGGGGCTCCGTGTGTCCTGCAAAGAAGAAGGTATAGAGATTTACTCTTCCTTTCATAGCTAAGGGCAAATGTTTCATAAATACTTCCATCGACCAGGGAGGGAGTAGTAGGCATCTGAGAGAGCGGGAAAGATTCTCTCTAATAGGGCTTTGTGCCAAGCTGGTCAGCCAGGTCAGTGATGTGTTTAAGGACCAAGGGGAATTTGAGGGCAGCTGACATGATGATAGGCACAGTGGAAATGAATTAAAGCAGCCAGTGATAAATTGAAGGCAATTTGAAGGAGGATCCTTTGGTGACAGTCCTCCAGGGACTGTGCCAGTGACACCTTATATTTCATAGCCAGCTCAGCCTGAACAGATGGCAGAGATGAGAATCTCTTCCTAGGAGGTTTCATCTGGATTTATAACCTGGTTGGTCTGATTTCCTATTGCCTCCAGATGGACCCAGGGCAATCCTCATCTGTATTCCCAGAGGAAGCAAAGGCGGCTCATTAGCAAGATGTTTGGAATGGTCCAGCTTGCAGCTTTTTGGAAAAACTGTGAATTAGCAGTACAATATGCTGTGCAGTAGGACCTCTCATAACCACAGAACTGGGATTTACTGCGCGATAGTGCAGCCATATTTTAAGTGATATTAATAGTATCAGGACTGTCAAACTTCAGCGTCTTAATATTTATGTTCAAACATCAAGCCGAAGAAACTAACTTCACTTCAAACATTGAGATGATTTTTTTCTATAACAATGAAATTGCCATGCCCTCTTCCAAGTAAAAAAGCAAACTTTCTTTTTATAATAATTAAACTTTTCTAGAGGCGAACAATGTCTTGCCTAGTAAATCCTAAAGGTTTGAAATAATGTCTGAAATTAGCACAGTTCAGTTCCACTAGGCTTTCCCAGTCCTCCTTATGTATGTTCTCCTTTTTTTTTTTTAAGATTTATTTATTTATTATATAGAGGGCATCAGATCCCATTACAGATGGTTGTGAGCCACCCTGTGGTTGCTGGGATTTGAACTCAGGACCTTGGGAAGAGCAGTCAGTGCTCCTAACCACTGAGCCATCTCTCCAGCCCCGTATGTTCTCCTTCTTGTTTGTGATGTTTGTGCCCTGAATTTTACTATCACCCCTTCAAGAACTTTATCTCATATTTTACTATACTGTAAGACACATTATAAATTTGTGAAGATGTAGGACTATGATTTGATTAATTACAGCCCAGAGGTAATAATTACTCCTTTGGATTAATGAGATGCATCTCTATTTTAATAGAAGTCATTCTTTTACAGACACAATTCATATGCATAGGGAATGACCTACATCTTATAGAGTTATAAGTGCTTATAACCAATTAATCCTACATTGAATTAACCCCTCTGGTTTCATGATAAAGGTCAATGACTACACCAAACTCAAGAATGTGGCTGGGCTCCAAAAGGAATCCAGAATGACCCAGATTTTGCCAGTGTCCTTCCTTTTCTGGGTGTATAGTTCGTCATTCTTTTCTCCTAAGATTAGTTTTCTCTGCTCCAAGTCAACACATGAAATGTGGAGACCACAGCTTCTGACCTGTGGAACAGTAAGCTATGTGTGCTTGAAAGGGTAGCCTGCAGAATGAGAAACCTACTCCTGGTTTGACCATGGGTTAATTGGACTTTAAAGAAAGTCCAATTTGCTTATAAGAACTACAAACAACAATTATCTGTGTCTACTTGGATAATCTTATTAAAACCATAGTTGTCTTGGCAATATGAAGCACACTGTGGTTAGTATCAGTTGCCTGTTGGGAGACTGGAGAGGGCATGTGGGTGAGCCAGAGGACAGGTTTTGAAAACCACAACGTCTTGATGAACTAGTGGATCAAGGTGAAGGCTTGAACTTTTTCTTGGTCATTGAAGAAAACATTTGAACTGCTAACATCACACCTTTGTGTTGATGTTCCTCCACTGTAGAGACTAGAACCTAAGAGCTCATCCTCTCATGTCCCCTGAAGCCACAGAGAGCCCTGATGCTCAAGTTTGGAATATAAGTGGGCAAAAGTTGACTAATGTTTCCTCTGCTACCCTTCTTTCTGCCTGGAAAGCTGGAAGGATGATGTTGGAAAAGAGAAACAAGATGAAAAGACAAGAGCTGCTTAGCCAAGAGTTCCTGTTGCATACACCAAATGATCTCCTTCGCTGATAGAAGCCACTCTGAGATATATTCTTCTGGAATTATCGCCTGGGCACAACTCATCTGATGTAACTAATTTAACTACAGGATCTGGCAGACACAAGGCTATCCCCCTAGGTTCCTAGAGGTAGGCAAGTTTTACTGCAAATCTTTGGGTCCTTGTGAGGATTGATGCTCTATGTCAACTTGACAGGTCCACAGGATGCCCAGATACTTGGTGCAGCACTATTGTAGGGTCTAAAAGGACATTTCTGGGAGGGATAAGTCCATAGACTGGTTATAGCAACTTCCGTGTCTTAGTGAGGGTGCTCCCCTTCCAACTGACTGCAAACCAGAATCAAACTAAAAGAAAAAAAAAAGAGGCTATTCCTCATGCCTGCACTGAGAGCTAAGAGCTGGCATTTTCCTCTGGGGCTGGAAATGAAAAATGGCAACTGGTGACTCAGTCCTCCCAGCTTTTACACTAGAACTCACTCTATCGACTCTCCTGTTCTCAGACTTTTGAACTGTAACTGGAGTTATGCCATTGTTTTCCTGGACGTACAGCTTATTCACTGTGTATCTTGGAAATGCTTCTTCTCTCAATCCACATGTAGCAAACCTTTCTCCCACATATGCATATACATACTTACACACACACACACACACACACACACACACACACACACACACACAGAGACATACATACATTTTTCTTTGGAAGATACTGACTCTCTGAGAGAATCTGAGGAAAATGTTACCTGAAAGGATTTTGATTGTGGGTTAAGCTAAACATCCTGTGGTGGGAAGGTTCTTTTAGAGAGATCACCTGTAGTCATAAGAAGCTTCATCGAAGCAGGTGGGGAAATCAGAGCCATGAACAGAGATCCGTGAATGCAGAATTCAGAGAGAAGAACAGTTGTTCCACTCCTCACGCTGAGCATAGACAAGCGGAGTGGGCATCAGTGTCGACAAAGGCGTGAAAGTGGACTCGTCCATCCCTAACACTGATTAGAACAGAACCCGTTTTAGACTCTGACTTTCATATAAAACAATAAACTTAAATTGATCCCCCTCAAAGTGCATGGTAATTTGCTATAGTGAACATAGGTAACTACCGCAGCTGTTTTGTTGCTAGGATGCCCAAGGAATCACACAATCTCTAATCATTCCTAAATCTGCTTGAGAGACTTCAGGAGAATAAGGAGGCTGTGCCCTTCCCATCGATTGAAACTTCCCCTTCTGATCCAATGAGACAAGCAGTGTAGACATAATGGCAAATTTGGATTCTCTTATCTAAGGCTGATTTTTTTTTTTTAAACTCAGCTACCCCCACAGGCTTTGTGACTAAGCCGCATTCATCGAATGGAAATTTCACTTGCGTGACATTTAATAGAGAGCTCTCTGAATGCATGATTAATTCTTGCAGGCGAGATATTAACTCACTATCAGATCCTGTAAAGAAGGTGGCGCTGACATTAGAGAGCGGCTCTTTGCCGCAACCTCTGCCAGGTTATTTCTCTACCAAATCGTTGCGCCCTGAGGAACAACACGTGGCATTACGGAAAGCAAGTTGAGTCTTGTGAGTGATCGGTTCAGATAATTGCATCTTTATTACTGACAGTCCCCCTGAGGAATGTTGGGTCTCAAGTTCTGCTCCGAGACTTCAATTCATTATGGTTTTCCATCTTGAGCCAGTTTTAATTAAACCGTGCTCCTTTGCTCTTAAGTGTCCCATAGCTCGTTTTTCTCAGCAGGTTGCACTTACTGTAGAAGCCAGCTGTTGAGTTATTCTGACATCCCACACCCGTGTTGTTCAGGAAACCTCCGGTAGTTTTAGGAGATTAGCCGTCTATTTAGCTAAATGTTCATTGAAGTATGTCTTCTTTACCATAGAAAGGATCATAAAATTAGTACCTGTGTCCATTTCTTTTTCAGGAAGCAAAACTGGTATTTAAAAGCATCCATGAGCTGGCACTGTGCTGGTGGCGGTGGTGTTAATATCATTAGATGACTTTAGTGTTATGAATACAGGTAAATTTTAGCTTTCTTCGCTCTGAAGTCCATCTGCCTCGTGATTGATTAAGCTGATGATATGGTAGCTTCATAATTAAGTTGATGGTATGATATGGTATGGTATACATGTATATATATACACATATGTATCAATATACAATATAGCAATATCTATCTACCTATATACATATATAGATACTTTTAGATGATTCAAACTTTTCATCCCTTTTCCAGTTGGGTCCTTAACTGGCTGAAGTCATTATTTTGGGCACAGTGGAACAGTTTTCTGGTTTTTTGTTTGTTCGTTCTGCTGATAAGTAATAGCATAGCATCAACTGCCTCTTCTGCTGCTTGTCATCAGTCTCCTGAGTGATAATAAGGTCTGGGCAATACAAGCTCTCCCTCACTGTGGGTTTTTGAAGAGTCTCTTTGTTCAGACAACCATCCAATGAATATTCACTGAGCATCTCCTTTGTGAAAGGTCTCCAACAAGACACTGCACAGAGCGTAAAACCGTTGAAGATGGGATCTATTTTCTGGCAGTTCCCTATGACAAGTCATGCACGATGATTGCTTCTAAGTTTGGGGACTCTGCACTGCCTGGACCTGGAGAATCTTGTGGTGTGCCTACAGTGACTGAGTCAGGAATGGCGGTACAAGCGATACAGGAACCAGGGTGATGGGATTGCAGGACATCCCTCCAACAATGGTCTCTGTTCACATGGAATGTAATGAGAGCCAAGATGGCAACAGCGAAATTAGAAGCTCAGCCCTAGCCGGTCACAGTGCCTGGGCCAATGACAACTAAAGGAGAGATGATTACCTAAGATGCATGGTGAAAGTGCAAGGTCATTTAGAATGAGAGACAGAGACATGGAGAGAGATAAAGACCACAGATAGACAGAGAGGCACACAGAGACAGAGGGGGCAGCATTAATAAAGACAAAACAAATGACACAAGATACACTTTTTTAAAAGAACATGGAAAATTTCAGCAACCAATCAGCTCTTTACTTAAACTTTAAAGCTAGTTTTTTCCTGTTGTTTATATATATAATTACAAACAACAAACTTAAGCCACTGTCCTCTGGAGTTCAGTATAGTTAGCTAACACTCATGAAAACCACAGAGCAGAAGAATGGGTAGAGTATCGATAAGGAAGAGTCAAGATTGCTATGAGGCTGTCAAATTAAGGTAGAGTTGCATAACATTACTTTAAGAACACTGTAAGAAATTAAAGATGTATGTTTTCATTTCAGAAGCAAACCAGCAAAATAAACACCGAAATACATAATTAAAAGGCCGACTTAGGAGCGGTGGTGTATAGAAGATCTCTGACTTTGAGGCCAGCCTGGTATACAGAGTGAGTCCCAGGCTAGGCAGGGCTCCAGGGTGAACCCTGGTCTCAAGGGCACACACTGAGTGTCAGGAATGGTGGCACAGGCTTGTCGTCCTAGCTGAGGCAGGTAGACAGAAAGAACAAAGACAGCCTGGGCTTTATAAAAAGACTAGATTATATAGTGAAACCCTGCCCCCCCCAAAAGTAGTCAATGAAAAAATAAAAATAAAAAGTTTAAATCACTGATGTAAACTGAAAGAAGAAAAAGAAAGAAATTAATGGACTACAAAGTAGTGAAGAAACACCCTCAAACAATCCTGTCACGGATTATATTAAAAGTTCAAACAAAGAAACAGCACAGTTAAAAGTAAAGATCACTAGGGTTAATTAAGAACAGAGCAAGACCCAATTATCTTATTTTAGTACAAGATGCACTTTACATATGAAGTAATCTGACATTGAGTAGGAATGAAAACATGCAGTAAGCACACAGAAAGGTTGACAGGCCTATTACCAACCAGTAAAATGTCTGCTGGGCAAGCTGGAGAATCTGAGTTCGAATCCCTGGAAGCCATATAAAAAGCAGGGCTCAGTGACAGGCATCTGTAATCCCAGCATCACACGCATTGCATGTCACATATTTTGGTCCTACTGACGATAGTAACCAACACAACCAGCAATAAAAGTTAGAAAAGGAAAACAAGGTCATGATAACATTTGCAGTAACTAAATACAGAAAGCAACAACTCCCTCAGGATGAGTGTGCAAGACTTCCTGGCGGGAATCTATGAAATACTTTTAGATTAACTGAAAGCAATGAGAGGGGGCGACACATACGGAGGGAATGCGATTTTCGACATGCTAAAGATGTTTGTCTTTTAGCAGTAAGACCTTCGTATAGCTTTGTAAGCTGGCTTCAAAAATTAATGAAAATGGCATTCGATCACTATTATCAAGCCAGATATGAGAAGGAAAAACAAGGTCCATGACTTGTTTGAGTTGATAGCAAAACTGACTGGAAATTTATGGTAATTAAGGAAATAGATATATACAAATATACCAATAGAACACAGTAGAAAAGGGAAAGGACCCTGTGTGTGTGTGTGTGTGTGTGTGTGTGTGTGTGTGTGTGTGTGTGTGTGTGTGTGTGTGTGTGTGTGTGTGCGTGTGTGTGCGTGGAAAGTTGATATTCAACAAGATAAGTACTGAAGACTCCTGGAGAAAACTCAGTGATTAATGACTCTGGCTAAGTGGAACATCCATTTGGAAACCAAACAGGATCTTAATTGCCTGTCTCCTAACATATTCAAAATGAATTCCCAGTGGACCTCATGCTGAAATGTGACACAGAAAGCTTTAACTTTCTACAGCAAGACATAGAAAACTGATGTCAGGAGCTAGAGTCTCCCCTCCTCTCCTCTCTGTTCTTTTCTCCCTCCCGTTCCCCCTCCTGTCCCCTCTCCTCCCTTCCCCTTCTTTCTTTGGTTTTCCTAGCCTTTCCTTTCTCTTCCCTCTTCTCTTCTTCTCTCCCATCAATCCTCCTTCTCTTCTCTTCTCTTCTCTTCTCTTCTCTTCTCTTCTCTTCTCTTCTCTTCTCTTCTCTTCTCCTCTTCTTATTTCCCTCCTTCCTTCCTCCTCCTCCTGTGGAGATAGAGTCAAGAAACTTTCCAGCCTATCACACAAGTGTGTATGTGTACGTATACGTTCATACACTCTCTCTCCTCTCCTCTCCTCCCCTCTCCTCTTCTCTCCTCTTTTCCCCTCTCCTTTCTTTTCTCTTTCTCTTCTCTTCTCCTCTCTTCTCTTCCCATTTCTCTGTTCCATTGGGAAGGTTTCAGTACTCTCCAGGTTTGCCCGAACCCACAATTACAATGAGCATCACCAAACCTGGCAATCTAGGTTATTTCTTAAACAGGAAATGAAAGAACCTTACCCTGAAAGAAAAGATGATGTGTTTAGGTTATATTCATATCAAAAACTTCTTTCTATCAAGACATTTTCAGGATACAGACATTGGAGATGACCTTTGCAGAATGTGTAACTAATCAAAAGAGTATCCAAAATACATATGTCAAAATACTTCAAACCGACAAGGCAGAGGGGCTGGGGTGAGCACGCAGCAGTTAAGAACAGTTACTGCTCTTAGGTTCTCAGCATACACATGGTGATTCCCAACTGCCCGAAACTCCAGCTCCAGGGAATCTAACAACAGCTTCTGACTGCTATGGGCATTGCATGCACATGGCGGAACTTACAGGCATGTGGCCAAAATACTCACGCACATAAAATAGAAGTGAACCTTTAAAAAAGTAAGTAAGGCAAAAATCAGGTAATGTGCTAAAAAGATGAGCAAGAGACTTGAACAGACACTTCACGAAATTAGATACCCAAATGCCCACAAATTCAACCAGAAATACTCATCTTCCTCAGGAGACTACAAAATTTTTTTCTTAGTTGTGATGCAATTATAAACCCATGGAAACAGTGACATTGAGACAATTATTATCAGATGTTTGCAAGTGTACAGGATGTGGGGACTCTGGTGCATTGCTGATGTCTCCATCAGCAATGTAAGTTGGTACAATCACTGGAAGACTTTGGAAGACACTAGGTTAAAAGTATACAGAGCCCAGAACCAATGACTCATCACTTCTACTCCTAGATAGGTACCCAATACGTGTGCATGTTTGTCCAAGGTATACGCCCAGCGTTTATATAACCCAATGCAACTTGTAATCAGCAAAAGCTAGAAACATCTCTGGTATGTATAAACAGTAGAATGAATAAATGTACTCACATATATATATATATATATACATACATACATACATATATACATACATGCATATATATATATATATATATATATATATATATATATATATAGTACACATTACTGACCGTCAGTTTATTCACAGTAATAAAGACTGTAACAAATATGTTGATCAAAAATAGCTTCTAAAACTAGGCATACTGAAATCATCATGTTTAGGGGTATACTGTTAGATATAAAACTGTGTAAGAAAAAAGAAAAGAAAAGAAAACCAAAAAAGGAATTATCAAGCCGGAAGAGATGGCTCAGAGGTTAAGAACACTGACTGCTCTTATTAGCTGACTCAAGTTCGTTTCCCAGCACCTCTGTGGTGGCTCACAACTGCCTGTAACTGCAGTTCCAGGGCATTATATGTCCTCTTTCAGAAATGCACGTGTTTTACATAGATATATACAAGCAGACAAAATACCAATATACATAAAATTAAATTAAAATAAATATATTTTTAAAAAGGAACGATCATCATAAGTTAGCAGAATGGAGGACTCATGGAATAGAGAGAGATACCCTAATTCATGCCCCAGGTGATGGTTACATCAGTTTTCTTTGTAATAAATAAATCTCAACCACTTTCTTCTCTGGGTTATTTAATAGAGGGGGGAAATCTTTTTAAAAGGAAGGGGTCATGAGAGTCTATCAGTTCATTTTCAAGTGCTACAAGAAGATCACATAGAAGAGGACAAAGTTTTAAAGGATAATCTTTGAGGGTCTTAGGCAGCCTCTAGGAAAGCAAAGTTAGGGAAGTAAAGTGGACCAGAGGTCAAGCCATGGTGTGTGTGTGTGTGTGTGTGTGTGTGTGTGTGTGTGTGTGTGTGTGTGTGTTTGGTGTGTGTGGTGTGTGTGTGTGTGTTGGTGTGTATTTGTGTGTGTGGGTGTGTGTTTGTGTGTGGTATGGTGTGTGTGTGGTGTGTGTATGTGTGTGTGTGTGTGTGTGTGTGTGTGTGTGTGTGTGTGTGTGTGTGTGTGTGTGTGGTGTGTGTATGTATGTGTGTGTGTGTGTGTGTGTGGTGTGTGTGTGTTTGTGGTGTGTGTATGTGTGTTTGGTGTGTGTATGTGTGTTTGGTGTGTGTATGTGTTTGGTGTGTGTATGTGTGTTTGGTGTGTGTGTGTGTGTCATGTGTGTATGTGTATGTGTGTGTATGTGTGTTGTGTGTGTGTGTGTGCATGTGTGTGTGTGTGTGTGTGTGTGTGTGTGTGTGTGTGTGTGTAGAGATAAAGATAAACACAATGGGATGAAGAGGCCAGAAGCAGCAGCAAATCTGGAAGAGAAGAGAGCAGAAGGCAGGTGGGAGCCAGGCAATGGTTCGATACTTAAATTCTATTCCTTGGCGTTTTGAGAAAGGTAAACAAACCAGTCGAAAGGAAAGCTGAAGACCGGGATGAGTGTAGGGGATTAACAGCCCCTACACTGTGATCAGCAAACTCTTCTACCAGTGCCATGCATGGCTTCCTGTGCTTTCCCCAACATGAAGCAGAACAGGAGGGGCATGAGATCTTAATAGAAGAAACACAATGACAAGGACAGCTCACAGCTTGTAGCCCACCAAAGGCTTCCCAGGCAGGAATACAGGAGGGGTGGAATACAGGGGAGACTGAGTACAGGGCAGACAGGGGAACAGCATCCTAGTGCATGGAAGATCAGTGTTCTGAAATGTGTGCACCAGAGAGCTGATGGGTTGGATGTGGAATCTTCTGCTTCCACCCGGAATTGCTGCAAGAAGAAGCAATGAGATCGTCTAACAATGACGACCGGGGGAGAGGATCGTGCAGATAAGAAGCCCTGAGGGACAGATAGGAGGAGGAAGCTTCAGGAATCGATTGTTTGGCGAGACGGCTGTAATAAATCATGGTGCAATGGAGATGCCAAATTGCTGCCAATAGATTTAAATGCTTTCATCACCCACGAGATGATATCTTAGTTATCTCGCTTTGATCATTTATGAGCATATTTCAATCTTCGTAATACACTGCATAACTGTAGAGTTGTTGTCAATTAAGAATTCAATAAAGTGTTGAGAAAGGTGGCTCCGTGCTTAAAAACACTGGCTGCTCTACCACAGCTCCTGAGTTCAAGTCCCAGCAACCACATGGTGCATCACAACCGTCTGTAATGGGATTGGGTGTCCTCCTCTGGCGTGCAGGTATATATACAAATAGAGCACTCACATACATAAGTAAAGCTTTAAAAATAAGAATCCAATATAATGGGCTTGGTTGGTAAAGTTATCGCCACATGAGCATGAGAAGTCGAATTTGATCCCAGAAGCCATGGAAAAAGTCAGACATGGTGGTGCATGCTGGTCATTCAGTGCTGGGAGGGTAGCAACAGAAAGTCCCTGGGACTCTCTGGCCAGCCAGCCAGTGAGAGAGCCTGTCTCAAAGATTGTAGTGGACAACTCCTGAGGAACAACACCTGAAGTTGACCTCTAGTCTGCACACACACACACACACACACACACACACACACACACACACACCCCTACAGGAACATGCACGAATATGTGAGCACACACACATAAAATATAAATGCTGTAGACTGGAGAGGCGGCTCAGTGAATAACTAATTCACACTGCTCTCACAGAGGAGCAAGTGTGACTTCTAGCGCCCACGTTAGGTGGCTCACAAGTGCTTGTAACTCCAGTCCCAGGGGATCGGATACTCTGGTACTTCCATGACCACCAGCGCTCACATATACCTGCCCTCAAACACACATATACACACAAATATGTCACATATAAAATAAGCCTTTGAAAATATATAAACACAATGACAAATTGGGTGTGACAGAGCACAGCTGTGACCTCAGCATGTTGGAAGTAGAGGCAGGAGGATCACAAGTGGATGACCATCTAACACAGCAAGCTGGGCTATGTGAGTTCCTGTGTCAAGAGATTTTAGAAACTTACAAATAAAGATAACCACACTCAGAGAGGCTGCTTCAAGAACAATGAGGCCAGTTCAGGGTTCCTCTACAGTGGCCACTGTGGGCCACCATCCAGCATCTTCCTTCGGAACCTTTGGCAGCTGACTGCTCCTAGCTTCGTCTCAGGGTTGTCGCAGACCAAAGAGAGCCTGAGGTCATGCTTCCCTCTCAAGGGCATTATCAAATGACAGGCCAAGTGTCTCCAGGATACCCTTGACAGGAAGACACTGACTGTAAAGACCTTCCCAACTCCACAGCTCGAAGGCTTTGCCTCTGACTCCCCACCCAGCTTCTCCCTTTCCCTCAGCTTCACAGACTCAGCACTATCGACAGTTGAGCTGGCTAATCTCTTATTTTGATGGCTACACTGTGTGTTAGTGGTGACTCCACCCACCAGATGCCAGTAGGTCTAGAGATGTTGCTAAATATATTATGAACCATGATGCAATCCCGACCCCTTTATTCCCCACGGGTGTTGATTTGAAGTGCATTCCCAATAAGCTTCCAGTACAGAAATCACTGGTTCTCCGGCACCTCCCAATGGATGGGTTACTTAATAAATACAAGTATTTATTGCTAAATTATTCCTGTATTATCATAATTATAGTATGTACTCTATAAAGTAAAAACAAGGAAACAATTTAAGGTGAGATCAAAATAAACGTAATTAGTGGTTCTAGCATTTCTCCTACTTCCGCAAACAATGTTTACTAGCACCTCCTAGGGATCCTAAGTTACCATTCCAGATCAGAGCCCTGGGCACTGGGAGGAAATGACAAAAAGAACGTAGACGTGCCTTAGTCTTGGTAACTCTGTGAGTCAAGGGGAAAGGAAGAAAGAGTTGAAAGGCAGATTTTTGGGAGTGTTAGAATCATGAATAGCAAAATAGAAAAACACCATAGGCACGGTGTCAGATGGCAAGAATATATAAATAGGTATCACACAAGGACACTTTCTTGCTAACCAGCACAGGATCTGGCATGTTGGAAGTCACTTACAGCTGCCCGTCATTTTTAAATGCACTAAAAGCTTCAACCGAGTGAACAGCAAAGATGAGAGGACATTATGAACCAAAGTCCAGAAGGGATTTCTTTTTCCTGTATTGTTGGGCTAATGGTATGTTCTTCAACTGCCAGTACATAGGCAACACCTAAATAGAAACTGAACCACCACGTGCTTTAGAAACCTTATTAGAATAGCATCTCACTGTTAGACACAAAGGGACCTTTCAGATGTCCGCACAGAACTACAGAGAATTATAGTAAGAGAGGGTTTATCGGCGCTCTCTAGATGGAGCAGTAAAGCCAGCAACAGTGCAGCTTTGAGCGCGAGGAACGATAGGTAGCACAGGAAGCATCACTTCTGAGCATGCGTGCTGGAATGTCTAAGCTCGCTAGTATCATTCCTCAGGTTCAGAGTAATATCCCACAAATACTCAGGGCCAGACATTTCAACAATGAATCACTGACTTCTGTACCCTACAATGCATAGGACAAGCTTTTCCCTCAAGTAAACCCAGGATGTGCAGAAAATACAATGTTGTACCAAAAAAATTTCAAAAAAGAGTAGAGAAAGTTACGAGGAACCGCATTAAAACAGGTCGTTCTATGTCTCTTTTGGGTAGTCAAAAATAACACTACCGCCACCAAAACCCACAACAAAACCAAAATAAGGTTGGTAAGCTACACTAACTAAAGTAAAACGGTGACAATAAACGAAACATTTACTATTTAAAAAAGAAAGAAAAACCAAGCCGGGTGTGGCAGGACAGTAAGCCCGGTACTCAGGAGACTGAGGAGGGCGATTATTATTAGTTTGTTGATGGCCTTGACTACTATTTGTCTCAAACAAACAAACAAACAAACAAACAAAATGAAAGAAAACCAAAAAGTCTTTCTAAGCAAAATTAAGATTCATTGGAAATTTTAGTTCCCAAAAGAAACCTTAAGATGTAACTTTACATTTATAAATAAAGAAATTGGTGTTTTCAGAATGTAACTTCTCAAAAATGACTTGTGAGTATTGTGATTAGATAATTTGAGTTTGAATTTTAAAATCCAGGAGTTGGTGATTGGGAAAGTGCACCACATAACTCAGCATGTGAGCTCAGGACTATAATCTTAGCATTAGGGAGAGGCTGCAGGAGTGTCAGAAGTTCAAGATCATCCTTGGCTGAATAGTAAGTTCAAAACCCTCTTGGGCCCTCTGAAAGTGGGAGTGTGTGTGTGGGGGGCGGCAACCATTACAAACAATTTACAGGCGGGCAGTACCAAATGTTTAAACACTGGATTGTCCCAACTTTACTAAAAATCTCCAAGATGAAATCTCAGTAAACTTCAAAATACACAGAAAGTCAAACCAGAGAGGAAAGGTGACTAAAAATAGAAATATTTTTAAAGTTCTAACTACTCTGGTGGATAAAAATCCAAATCAAACCCATAATTAGATGCTACTTTTGGTTCTCAATTTTGCAGTTACTTTGTGGGTGACTCACTGAAGACTGTTTAAAGGACAAACAGTTATAACTTTCACGGGGAAAAAAAGACCCAGAACTTTGTCATAATATAGCAAGAACCATAAAATATACATTGGGGAGAAGGAGATGGCTTACAGCAGTTCTCAACTTGTGGGTCTCGGTCCTTTGGACGGTCTCATATCAGAAATCTTGCGTATCAGATATTTATATTACAATTTATAACCATGGCAAAATTACAGTTTTGAAGTAGCAATGAAATAATTTTGTAGCTGGGGGGGGGGTCTGCACAGCACGAAGAACTGTATTAACATCCATTGCTTTAGGAAGGTTGAGGATCACTGGCTCAGAGGAGTGCTTGGTACACAAGCACAAGGACCCGACTTCAGCATCCACGAAGAAAGTCAGCATGGCCCAACCCCTAGCTCTGTGGAGAGGGAAGACATGAGGCTCACTGGGGCTTGCTGGTTAGCCATCCTGGCTCTAGTTTCAATGTGGGATCTTATCTCAAGGGTGTAAGGCAGAGAGTGATGGAGGGCAAGCAATGTCCTCCTCTGGCCTCTATATCTATGGTTCTGCACAGCTATTGTCATACATGTACACCACACACACCTATATATATATACACACCAAAAATATATTCCATGTGTGGGAGAACGGTTACTATAGTGGGTAGATCCAAAAGATTAGTTGGTACCATATAAATAACACAAAGAAGTGAAACAATTTTTCTAGTCATTATCAAAAAACACATAATGACTAGAAAAATAATAATACAATATTACAGATTACATAGCTGACTACAAGACTGGATATAGAACATAATCTGAATTTTGTGGAAAAGAACTACTAGAGGGAAAGACATGAGAGATACCAAAACATTTATGGATGCCATGTTTTCTTTTGTTGCTATGAATGTGTAGCCCTTAATTTTTATTCATTTTTTTCTCTAAAGTTTTCTATAACTACATATCACTTTCTTACATAGGTGGGGTTTAAGAATGATATTTTCTTCATATACATATTTCTAAGTGGATTGGTGAACCTACACGTGGTATGAAGTGTTTATAAGATTAGGAGAGGTAGAAGGGGGCTGTGTGTGGGTGGGGGGTCTTTGACTTCTCATTTGATGGACGACTGTAGGAAAATTATCATGAACAGGTTGAAAGAGCGAACTCTTTAGGGCCAGAGACACAAATTTAACCTTACTGTCTGACATTTATTAAACATTTATCAACAGGCTACAGATCTTCTCATGCAGGACCCCTCTCTGACCCCAGAGCGTTAATATACTTGTTCAGTCAGACACAATATCTGAGAATCAGGTTTCCATAAAGTTGGGTCTGTCGGTCGCTTTACTAACATGGGACTCAGATCTTCTGCCTAAGACTGAATGGACATCAGCATGAGATTTTACTATAAGCAAATAAGACACGATTCCGCTAAGACCTAACATGTAAGGTGAGTTTAAAGCATCTGACACTCGTGGATATAAATTGCATGACTTTGAAGTCTTCATTGAACAATTCATCTAAAGTGGACTGACAGCCATGTTAACAGAATTGACAGCCATTTGACTGATCGAACCAATCATTTTTCTTAGAAGTGAAACCAGGTGTATGGGGAGATGATGCACGTGAGTCACTTTATTAATTAGATAATGTCCTAATTATCTCATCGGCTTCTCCATTAGTAGCTTTAAACAGGACTGAAATACTCTGTATTGTCATGAAAGGCACCATAAGAATTATTGCTTATCCTGTTCTCACGTGTTCTTCCTTTATTTAAGATTAGAAGTATTTCACAGAGGTATTCACAGGATCAAATAAATAGTGATATATAATCAATATTTGTGGTTGATAACTTCTGTTGGTTTTCCTGGGTTTATTATAAAGACTGTGAGTGACCACCAGGCATGTGTTTCCAAAATATCAGCTTGTTTAAATATACACAAACCGTACTGCACACTCGTGCATGCATATTCCAGATTAGGGCAGCTGTTTATATGGTGGGGTTTTTTTGGTATTGGCACATTTTTTTTAATCGTATCAAGAAAACATTCTTTGTCATAAAACCTTGAATTAACCAAGAAAACAGCTCAGTGTGGGGAAAATGAATTGTGTTTCTGAGGGCATTATATTCTCTTGCTAGCACAAAGCTAAAAGAAAAAAAAATTGAGTGGTGATGTTTCCCTGTTTGCTTATTTCAGCTGAATGGAATGGAAAATTACACAAAATTGAACAAAGAATACTGCGCTGACCTTCTCAATTGCTTGGAAATGGAAGTGTTTATTCAAGCGTTTACATGGCGGCTCTGGCGCCTGGTGCCCTTGAATTAATACAAACTGTTTTTTGCGGAAGGACAAAATGAACTGCTTTTAGCAATCAGGCTCTGCTATGTTTCCCCATCCGGAAGAGCTGAGACAAAAAGTCCTGAAGGAGCACCCTGGTGTCCATTCCAGGTCACCAGGACTCCTGCGACTTGCCGCCAACCGTGCTACTGGCTTCCACCCTGTTCTTTTCATGATGTATGTCCACAAATCTCCAAGATGTTCTTTCTGCGTGTGAATTGGTTTCATTCCTTTTCTTAAAACTCCCAAGCGAAGGCTCGACGCCCCAGCGTAGGGGAATGTTAGGGGTGGTGAGGCAGGAGTCGGGGTGGGCGAGCGAGCACCGTCCTAGAAGCAAGGGGGAGGGGAGACGGGGTAGAGGGTTTGCGGAGGGGAAACTGGGAAGGGGGATAACGTTTGAAATGTAAATAAATAAAATAACCAATAAAAAAAGAACAAGAAAACAATAAAACTCCCAAGGAGCTTCCGATAATCCATAGAGAAAATCTGGCTTTTTTTTTCATAGTTGGCAAACGCTACATATGTCCGCTCTGACTCCGTCTTCAACTCCCGGACTCTCCCACACTTTGACAGACTATAGTGTCCTTCTGACAGCTGAAACGGAATCTCGTCTCACAGGAGAGCTGTTGCTCTGTTGCTCTCTGCCTGCCTCCTCTTTTTCCCTGGGCTTTCCCCCATGACTGCCTTCTTTCTCACAAACAGGTCTCACCTAGCGTCTTTCCAGAGAGCTCTCCGTGCCCAGTAATGCAAAGCCATCGAGCCCTGCTCCTTCCTTATTCCCCATTGGCCTATTACTGGTTCTGTTTTTGCCAACTGACGTTGTTTTATTAATTTATGTTTCTCCTATTGTGCTTGTGCTTCTTAATGAAATGTCACTGTATAAGGGCAAATATCTTGAGAGTCATGTTCATTTCTATCTCCATAACATCTAGGACAGCGGCTGACATACGCATGACGTCCATCAAACAGTTTATTGACACGAATTAAGTTCATCTGTGCGACTGATTAATCGAGACACTAGCCGTTTGAAACAGAAAGGAATCTGTTGAAAGATAATGATGGCTATTTTTTTTATTATATTTCAATTTGCCCAGTCTGTTCTGTGTCCAGATATTTGGCCATATTTCTATGAGTGGTTCTGCATGAAATTAATGTGTAAATTGGTAGAATGATCAAAACATATTGCTTCGCCTTCTATCATGGGCAGGTTCATCCAACTGGATGACGTTGTAAACAGGAACAAAATGTCGGGTCTAAGCTGAGAAAGAGAAAAGGCTTCCTAGCTGACTACCTTGGGATATTGTTTTTTTTTTCCTTTGAGACTCCAGCTGGACACTTGTTCTCCTTGGGTCTCAAACCTCTTTGGCTTCAGACTGATCTCCGCCTGATCTATGTCTCCATCCTGTAGAGGCAGGGGACTTATTAGCTTCTATAATCATGTAAGCCAAGTCCATATAATAAATGTTTACACACACACACACACACACACACACACACACACAGAGAGAGAGAGAGAGAGAGAGAGAGAGAGAGAGAGAGAGAGACGGCACTCATGTCCAGCTGACTGCTTCTCTGAGAAACATAAGTAAAAACCTGTCAACGGCTGGATATATGCTTAGAGGAAAGTAGGAATCAGCCAAACAGCCAGAATCAGCACCAAAATGACCCTGAGGAGTGGCCTGGTCAGAGCAATGATGCTCTGGCCCTCCCCTTTATGACCATCAGGCGCCCTGCTGCTGCTGCTGCTGCTGCTGCTGCTGCTGCTGCTGCTGCTGCTGCTGCTGCTGCTGCTGCTGCTGCTGCTGCTGCTGCTGCTGCTGCTGCTGCTGCTGCTGCTGCTGCTGCTGGGTGATAATGTTCACATCACTAGGCTGAACACTTACTATTCTTGCTTCTTTGTTTTCCCTTCTCAAGCAACAATCTGAGCCACATGCTTAAAACCTTTGGCTCCCTTCAGAGAAGAAGAGGCCTCATCTCTTCACGGTCCCCTGTCTTAACAATATCATCTGGTCTATTAAGCTCAAGTACCTGAATTTATGGAAGAGCACATTCAAGCTCACAGGAGTTCCATGGACCTCTTGCCATGTGCTCTAGACTGTCACGGTCTCGTCTGTTCATCCTGTTACCCCGAACAGTTTAGAAATAAGAATCATGGATCTTCTGGTCCTCCCAAGGATCTCCCATTCTCTCTTGGTTTCATGTTTTATAATGGAAAAGATTTACAACTTATTTCATAGAATTGAGGAATCTATTGATGAACTGGTTGCCGGGGGCGGACAGAAGAAAGATGCTCTTTAGACTAATAAGCTAGTCTACATTTTCCTCTTAAATATGTTGGTTCTATCCTATTCATTACTTTATAATATCTTTGAAGGAAAATCAAGTTTTCCCTGTACTTAACATATCTATAGTATTGTCTATAAGTATTACTTCAGTCATTGTAAAATCTTAGGTCTTGGAGCTTTGATTGATCCTAGCTGTTTAACGCACAGGATGCACCACGTATATTTACTCTGGGCAAAGTTATTCTTATAATATCTTAGTACCTTTATCTACAGTCTAAGAATTAGAGACCTTTTCATCAGTCTCTGAAGAGTTTAAAATAAGCCCTCATTCTGATTTGCTAACACGGTAAAACATCGGAAAACCGTGACACAGAAAGAACAAACATGGGACACAGGAGAATCACAATGGGAAGACTGTTTTTAAAGGCTCGGCTCATCAGGGATAAAGAAGAGAGGAGACCGTCTCTGCCAGGCTAGAAGCCATCATTTGTGTGCTACTTTCTGGCAGAACAGCAGAGGTGATGCGGCCTCTGCTGCTCCCTGGGGACAAAGGAGAAGTCAACAATTTCCCAGAAAGACAGTTAAGCAAGAACCGTCTGTCTTTTCTCTTTGTTTCTTCTTCTTTCTTTATTATTAAATCCAAAAGACTCCTGGGGAGGTTGAGATCCTTTTAAAAACTATTTTTAGTCTGGGGCAAGAGTTCAATATTTTAGTGGAAACTGCAGCGGGCTTATTTTGGTTCTTTTTCATCAAATTGTCTAATTTGATATTCGGCTGTTAACCCTTGAGTAACTTTTTACTGCTTTTTTTCTTTTTTCTTTTTCTTTTTCACGCTGCAGTTAAAACTTAGCATCTCCAATTTTGTCACATGAGGTATGCTTGCCCACACTATGGGAGTAGCTCTAGGTAATGCTAAACGGCTCCCCTGTCTAACCTGGCTCCTCTCAAGGTTAATGAGAGGACACCAGCCTCTGCTTTGCTGTGAACCAAGTGCCCGTGGCTATTCCTCTAAAACATAGTCGCTGGCATTCTGATCCCCAGGGTGACGGAATAAAGACGCAGGGGCTTGGAGAATGAACAGAGCGTGAAAAATGGAGTTCCTAGGAAAGAGATTAGTGCTCTTATTTTAAAATAAAATAGTATAAAATAAAATCCAAGTCTTGGGCCAAGATGCTGTGGTAGACTACTCAGTTAGCATGTGCAAAACACGAGGTTCAATTTCCTGTACCAGAAAGAAAAAGACAAGACAAGATTTTGCACATTAATAATAGTAATAATAATAATAGTAATAACGATGATGATGATGATGATGATGATGATGATGATGATGATAAAGACCCAATTAAAAGCTCCCTTCCGAAGCCCTGGGTCCTGCTAAGACTGAACCCCAGTGAACTAGACTGTTGGGGGAGGCGGCAATGGGGGGGTGGCAATGGGGGGAGGGTGGGGAGGGGAACACCCATAAGGAAGGGGGGGGGGAGGGGGATGTTTGCCCGGAAACCGGGAAAGGGAATAACACTCGAAATGTATATAAGAAATATTCAAGTTAATAAAAAAAAAAAAAAAAAAAAAAAAAAAAAAAGCTCCCTTCCCACCTCTGCCACCTGGAACCAGAAAGAAGGTACCAACTAAGAATCAATAAACAACTGCTTGCCAAGTCCTCTCAGTCTTTTGATTTTTAGACTTCAGGACCTAGAACTAAGAAAGACTAACTTCTAATTTCTATAAGCTGCCCAAACTGTGATTTTTTTACTAGCAGGCTCAACAGACTAAGACTTATCTACCCTAATGATTTACGATGAATAGCAGTAGCCAAGGCTTCCTAAGACTCAAAAGTTAAGAAAATTGTCCCAGCTGAGTAATCCCAGCACTTGGGAGGCAGAGACAAATCTCTGAGTTCGAGGCCAGCCTGGTTCATATACTGGGTTCTGGGACAGCTAGAGCAATATAATGAAACCCTATCTTGGAAAAAAAAAGAATATTTTCACATCCTACATACATTTTGATTGTTTGGGTTATGCTTGTCTGTGAGTGTCATGGCTGTAGCCTACCTAAGCTGCTCTAGATTTTATAGAAATCCTCTAGTTTTGGCCTCCTGAACTCTGGGACTAAAAGCCTGAGTTACTACCATGCACCCTGATTCATGTTGCATTTGAGCTTAGGAACAAAGCCAGCTTGGACCCACCAGTGAGAATTAATTTGAGATCTTCCAGTGGGTGACTAAACTTATATTAGACTGCTCAGTCCCAGCTGTCTCTTCAGACAGTGTCCACTGCTGCCCTGTTCCATGGACACACTGTTCCAGATGAAAGTAAGATATCTCTCTCTCTCTCTCTCTCTCTCTCTCTCTCTCTCTCTCTCTCTCTCTCTCTCTCTCTCTCCTTCTCTCTCTGCCCTTCTCTCTCCTCCCCTCTCCCCTCCCCTTGCCTCCGATCTCTGTTCCTCTCCCTCTTCTCCTTCCCCTCCCCTTCCCTTTCCCTCTCTCTCCTTCTCTCTCTCTTCCCCTCTCCCTCTCTCTTCTTTCCCCTCCCCTTCCCTCTCCCCCTCCTCTCCTATCTCCTCTCCAATCCTTTCAATCCTTGACTTGTGTTTCTTCTTGTCAGCAGCAGGGCCGAGACCCAGATGAATCATCAGAAGAGATTAGAATCTTCCTTGGCAGATTTTGCTAATTAGAGTCACATATTCCTTTGTCTTAAAAAAAAAAAAAACACTCAGCCTGTACTGGATGCTCTTGACCCCTGAGGTTTTAATATTTCAGTCGTATGGATTGCTACTTTTAGTATCTTCCATGGACACTTTTCCCCTTCTATTGTGAACTTTTCCCACCCCTCCACCCTTACTCTATAGGTCACAGACTAAGTGCTTTCAGGATCTGAGAAATGGTGTGAACACGCGAAACAGGTGTTATGAGGGAATAACCATGCGGCTCTCTTATTTTTAGATTCCCACCAAGTGCTCAGTAACGAAATACTCTTCACTAACAAACCCACAAGTCCAGTCTCAAATGGCTGCTGATATTCCGTGTCAGGGAGGTGAAGAATGGCTGATCCCACGGAGAAGCAGGAGCAACTTCTGGCTGCTTCTTGGCTCAGTCAACTCCAGCCAATGGATACCACGAGTACTCGCAGAGATTTCCCATTTCTCAGAGCAATATGAAAGTTCAGAGTTCTGAAACTCAACTTTTGTTTAGGCCGCATATCAAATGTCAAAAATAGGCTGGCAAGAGAGCCCTTCTCCATGCCAATAAAGATTAGGGGATCACCTGTTGGCAGGTTCTCCTTCCGATTACTAAAAGCAATGAGATTTTGACGCCACAGGAATCTTTCGGAGGAGCAGGTACTCAGTCTGATGGGCATTTAAAAAAATTAAGTAGAATTACATGAGGAAGACAAAACTAAAAGAAATAATAGAAATGTGTTCTACTTAACGGGTCATGTTCATCACAAGACACTAGAGTATGTGCAGTGGGTCACTGTCGACCTATCCTTCACCGATTTGAAAGTCGCTGCCTGTCCTGCTTTTTGAGTTATTTGAGTGAACCACAGTTAAGGAAATGTCTCCATCAGAGTGGCCTGTCAGCAAGACCTGTGGGTCATTTTTTTAATTAGTAATTGATGTGGGAGGACTTAGCCCACTATGAGTTAAGCCACCCCTGGCAGGAGGTTCTGATATTAGGAAGTAGAGATATTAAGAAAGCAGGCTGAGCAGTCATGGAAAGCAAACCTGTAAGCAGCACTCCTCTGGCCTCGGTAATCAGTTCCTGCCCTGCTCCAGTTACGGCCCTGGCTTCCCTTAATGATGGATTGTTACCTGAAAGTGTGGGACAAGATAAACCCTTTCCTCCCCGTGTGGCTTTTGGTCATGATGCTTTACCCAGCAATAGAAACCTAAGAGCCTCACCAGTTGACATCACTGCACCCTACCACTGTCGCTGGCAAATTAAATGCCAGTGATGGTTAAGTGGGCATCTGTAGGCCAAATTTCCCTCTTGAACTTCAGCCTGGTATCTTTCGTTTATTTTCCCCTGCGTATCATCAGGAGAATGTTCCACAGAACTCATAAGTACGCTCTGATAGAACTCTTAAAATAATGCACTGTGCAGTCAGACGTATCTGAGCTTGTGCCTTGTGATTTCTCAGCCTGTTTTCTCATCCTGAAAAAATCAGGATAATTGAACTTAAAACAATGGCTGACACTTACAAAGAGATAAACAAACATTGTTTCAGCAGGAACCAAGCTCCAGATCTTGTTGTAGGCTCCAGCACATGATGAGAAAACCTGGTTCCTCCATGTGGGACAGTGCTGTAGTCAGTCATTTGAGAAAGGAAGTTAAAATCAATTAAGTCTATCCTTTATGTGCTATAGAACACACAATCATGCTTCTAAGACGTCTTCTATCAGGACCGGTTTCAAATCATCTCTTTGAAGCTTTTCATCTTACAACTACAGGGAAGACCTTCTTCTTCCTGCTGGGGGTCAGAAGTTCTTCTATCCCCTCCTGACTCTCATGAGCTCTTCCAGCCCTCAATAGCCATGAAGCAATTTTGAGAGGTCAGACATAAAAGAGAACTTGGTACAGGGTTTCCCAAGCTGATGAAGGAGATGGTGTCCTTTCGCCTTGTGATGTTGGCTAACAGCGATTGCATTGATAGACACATGCCTAGTGAGATGTCTTCAGTCAGAACTGTGTCATCATCAGTGTCAAAATAAAGATGATGATGACCGTAATAAGGCTGGAGTAAAGCAATAGCCACATCACTTTCCTGCTTCCAGGAATAGTCCTTGTCTACACAGAGCAGTGTCTGTACCAGAGCCTCTGAGCCAGTCAACAGACTCAGAATTTGGACTTGATCAAAACCAAGCATCCTGCTGTATTCTGCTGCCTCTATGGTACATTTCACATTGTGTCACTATATTACCATTCAAAGTCATATGACAAACACCCTTATAATCAATTTTCTTGCTGCCCCATGCAGCCTGTCTACTATTTGCTTTCAGAGATAGTCATTCTGTCGTCAGGGAGGCCTGGAGCTCACAGTAACTCATCTACCTCAGACTCCTAAGTATTAGGATCATAGGCAAAACCCACCATACTTGACTCTATCCCTTCTATTATTAACTCTCTCTCTCTCTCTCTCTCTCTCTCTCTCTATATATATATATATATATATATATGCGTGTGTGTGTGTGTGTGTGTGTGTGTATATATAGTTTATTATAATATATCATCCTTGATAGCCTTCATTGTCAACTCAACTGAATTTAGAACCATCTGGGAAACACACTCGTGCAAAGGTGTTTCCAGAGAGATTTAACCGAGAAGTTGAAACCCACCCTGAATGTAGGGGGCACCATCCTGTAGATTGACATAAATGGAAAAAGACTTGTAGATACCAACCTGGCCTTCCCTGTACTCTGATTCCTGATCCCATCAGGAATGTGAATATTGCCCTGTCAAACCACAAGCCGAAATAAATTCTTCTCTCCTAGCCTTTGATTAGGCACATGGTCAAATGAAGTACAGAAAAGCAATACATTTAAGCCCAGTCTCTGCACTTTCTACCCTCCTATGATGTTCCATTGTTTGCTGTAAAAAGCCTAAGCTCACAGTAGTTTGACCAGGCTCTTTATGATCCTATGCCTATTCAACTCTCAGTGTCACCTAGTCTCAAATTCTGTCCTCCTATCAATTAGGAGGTTCGTACATTCTTTGAAAGCTTGCTGTTACATCTGGGGATTTCTATAACAATCACACTTTTTATTTCCTGGAAAGGTTTTTGCTATCTCAGTTTCTCATATTCTCTATTTCTCTACTTCCAGCCTTCAATCGGGTATTATTGTAGCTCAGTATCTGTTGCTGTGGTAGAGCACTGACCGAAAGAAACTTGGGGAGAAAAGCCTTCTCTGTACTTCATCTTATAGGTTATAGTCCATCCTTGAGGAAAACCAAGGTGGGAACTCAAGGCAGGAACTTCAGGCAGAAACCCCAGTGGAACACTGTTCATTGGTTCACTTCATACTTTTGTAAGAATTAGGACCACCTCCATAAGGTTAGCACCGCCCACAGTGGGCCGGGCCCTTCAACATTAATATTAGTCTGGAAATGTCCCTGCAGACATGCATACAGGTCAATCTGATGGGGGGCATATTCTCAATTGAGGTTCCCTCTTCCCAAGTGATTCTAGTTTGTGTTAAACTGACAAAAATTAAACCAGCCCAGGTCTATTGTGAACTTCCTTACTTTTATTACTCTCTTCTTTCCGAAAGAGAGGGCATGCCATTTCTTATGTTCTTAACAATTAAAGTAAATGTCCTAATATAGAAGTAGCTGTATTTGCATATTTCTTGCTGCTATAACAATTACCATAAGCATAATGCTCTGAAATAGTATCCATCGTTTTCTGCTGTGTGACAGGAACCAAATGTACCTGAGTTGACAGTGAAAACTAACTAACTTGTAAGGAAGAAGAAGTTATTACAATGGGATGAGGGAACAGGATTAGAGTCAAGCCTGGCACCTTTTGCCTATTTTATCACCATCTGTAAAATGGGTCTCATCGAATGCTGATTAAGGCATCAGCCCAAAGCCAGTGCATCGGCTAAAATTAAGACAACAGCAGGCTGAATGCTTTGCTGTCGGCTGAGAAGGCTCTCTCTTCACTCTTTCCAACTTCCAGATTTGCACTCACCTTCTTTACCTTGTTTTTAATGCTAGTAAACGTAAGGTGAGTCTCTCTAGCATTTCACCACTCTGACCTGCCTTTGCCTCCCTCTTCCGTTTATGAGATCCTCTATAATTACGTAGGACCTGGACAATTCAGGACAGTCTCTTCATTTAAGGTCCTTTGGTTGTGAACCTTCACTTCCCTTCAGCATGAAAAGTAATAGCTGGGCACTGGGGATTAGACACGGAGGCATTATTTAAGATACCGCAGATGCAGTATATAATAATCATATATAAATGTATGCTAAGGTGTTCAGTAGATCCTTACATGGCTGTCATAGTGCATGACTGCTGCTCCTGCTCTTGTCCTTAATATTACTGAATAAACGTTATAATAGTTGCTATAATACAAAATGCCCCCCAACTTTAAGCTTCTTATATTTTTTTGATTCACTTAAAGAGTATTTCTACTTTGGCTACTTCCAAGAGGTTTACAGCACTGGTTCTCAGCTGTCCTAATGCTTAAAACATAGGTTGTCAATCAGAAAATAAACTCTAAATGACTCAGTTAACCTTGTGCTTAGTTAAAAACAAATAAAACATAGAGCAGCAACTTAATTAAGAGATAGTGGATCCAATTTCAGATGTTTGAGATATGCTAAGACCAATATATCAGCCCATTGTCATGATCAGGGACTCAGGTCCCCTCTATGGCCTGGCACAGACTGTATGCCTATGGCATCAACCACTTCTTACTCCTCCCAACAAAGGGAAACACGTCACTTTTGCATTGCTGTGAGAGAGTCCCTACCAGCAGGAACAACGATCTTCTTGGCTAAAAAAAAAAATTAATTAAAATGGGCAAAAATAGTAGAGTCTATTATTAAAACTAGAATCACTTATGGTTTTTAATATCTCAAGCTCAGTAGCAATCCTGGGCATCACAAAAGCAAGTAACACTTCTTTACCAATATTTCTTTACCTATCTCAGCATCAGTATGAATCAAGGAAGGGAAGCAACATGAATAAAGAGAAATCTCATCTCAATGATATTTAAAGCATAAAGTTCAGAAGCAGTTGTTTTGATGTTGGCTGTATTTAAAAAAAGATCATGTTTCAACTAATCATGTCCCGGAAAATGGAAATAAGGCGATGATAAAAGATGAATCCATAGAATCCTGTCTAGTAACACAGACATAAATTTTTATCACCAGGGAACAATTAATTGAGTTCCATCTTATTAGAAAGATATTATTTCCTCCAAAGAATATTAGACCTTATGCAATTAGGCCCATTCTTTTTTTTTTTTTTATCTTTATTAACTTGAGTATTTCTTATTTACATTTCGAATGTTATTCCCTTTCCCGGGTTCTGGGCCAACATCCCCCTAATCCTTCGCCCTCCCCTTCTATAATGGTGTTCCCCTCCCCATCCTCCCCCCCTTGCCGCCCTCCCCCCAACAATCTAGTTCACTGGGGGTTCAGTCTTAGCAGGACCCAGGGCTTCCCCTTCCACTGGTGCTCTTACTAGGATATTCATTGCTACCTATGAGGTCAGAGTCCAGGGTCAGTCCATGTATAGTCTTTGGATAGTGGCTCAGTCCCTGGAAGCTCTGGTTGCTTGGCATTGTTGTTCATATGGGGTCTTGAGCCCCTTCAAGCTCTTTCAGTCCTTTCTCTGATTCCTTCAACAGGGGTCCCGTTCTCAGTTCAGTGGTTTGCTGCTGGCATTCGCCTCTGTGTTTGCTGTATTCTGGCTGTGTCTCTCAGGAGAGATCTACATCCGGTTCCTGTCAGCCTGCACTTCTTTGCTTCATCCATCTTATCTAATAGGGTGGCTGTATATGTATGGGCCACATATGGGGCAGGCTCTGAATGGGTGTTCCTTCTGAGTCTGTTTTAATCTTTGCCTCCCTATTTCCTCCCAAGGGTATTCTTGTTCCCCTTTTAAAGGAGTGAAGCATTCGCATTTTGGTCATCCCTCTTGAGTTCCATGTGTTCTATGCATCTAGGGTAATTCAAGCATTTGGGCTAATATCCACTTATCAATGAGTGCATACCATGTGTGTTTTTCTGTGATTGGGTTACCTCACTCAGGGTGATATTTTCCAGTTCCATCCATTTGCCTATGAATTTCATAAAGTCATTGTTTTTGATAGCTGAGTAATATTCCATTATGTAGATATACCACATTTTCTGTATCCATTCCTCTGTTGAAGGGCATCTGGGTTCTTTCCAGCTTCTGGCTATTATAAATAAGGCTGCGATGAACATAGTGGAGCACGTGTTTTTTTTATATGTTGGGGCATCTTTTGGGTATATGCCCAGGAGAGGTATAGCTGGATCCTCAGGCAGTTCAATGTCCAATTTTCTGAGGAACCTCCAGACTGTTTTCCAGAATGGTTGTACCAGTCTGCAATCCCACCAACAATGGAGGAGTGTTCCTCTTTCTCCACATCCTTGCCAGCATTTGCTGTCACCTGAGTTTTTGATTTTAGCCATTCTCACTGGTGTGAGGTGAAATCTCAGGGTTGTTTTGATTTGCATTTCCCTAATGACTAAAGATGTTGAACATTTCTTTAGGTGTTTCTCAGCCATTAGGCATTCCTCAGCTGTGAATTCTTTGTTTAGCTCTGAACTCCATTTTTTAATAGGGTTATTTGTCTCCCTGCAGTCTAACTTCATGAGTTCTTTGTATATTTTGGATATAAGCCCTCTATCAGTTATAGGATTGGTTAAGATCTTTTCCCAATCTGTTGGTTGCCATTTTGTCCTAACCACAGTGTCCTTTGCCTTACAGAAGCTTTGTAGTTTTATGAGGCCCCATTTGTTGATTCTTGATCTTAGAGCATAAGCCATTGGTGTTTTGTTCAGGAAATTTTCTCCAGTGCCCATGTGTTCGAGATGCTTCCCCACTTTTTCTTCTGTTAGTTTGAGTGTATCTGGTTTGATGTGGAGGTCCTTGATCCACTTGGACTTAAGCTTTGTACAGGGAGATAAGCATGGATCAATCTGCATTCTTCTACATGCTGACCTCCAGTTGAACCAGCACCATTTGCTGAAAATGCTATCTTTTTTCCATTGGATGGTTTTGGCTCCTTTGTCAAAAATCGAGTGATCATAGGTGTGTGGGTTCATTTCTGGGTCTTCAATTCTATTCCAGTGGTCTATCTGGCCTGTCTCTGTACCAATACCATGCAGTTTTTATCACTATTGCTCTGTAATGCTGCTTGAGTTCAGGGATAGTGATTCCCCTCAGAAGTCCTTTTATTGTTGAGGATAGTTTTAGCTATCATGGGTTTTTTGTTATGCCAGATGAATTTGCAAATTATTCTATCTAACTCTCTGAAGAATTGGATTGTAATTTTGATGGGGATTACATTGAATCTGTAGATCGCTTTTGGTAAAATGGCCATTTTTACTTTATTAATCCTGCCAATCCATGAACATGGGAGGTCTTTCAATCTTCTGAGATCTTCTTCAATTTCCTTCTTCAGAGGCTTGAAGTTCTTATTGTACAGATCTTTTAGTTGCTTGGTTAAAGTCACACCGAGGTATTTTATATTATTTGGGAGTGTAATGAAGGGTGTCGTTTCCCTAATTTCTTTCTCAGCTTGTTTCTCTTTTGTGTAGAGGAAGGCTACTGACTTATTTGAGTTAATTTTATACCCAACCACTTGGCTGAAGTTGTTTATCAGCTTGAGTAGTTTTTCGGTGGGACTTTTGGGATCACTTAAATATACTATCATATCATCTGCAAATAGTTCTTCTTTTCCAATCTGTATCCCTTGAGCTCCTTTTTGTTGTCTGATTGCTCTGGCTAGAACTTCAAGAACTATATTGAATAAGTAGGGAGAGAGTGGGCAGCCTTGTCTAGTCCCTGATTTTAGTGGGATTGCTTCAAGTTTCTCTCCATTTAGTTTAATGTTAGCTACTGGTTTGCTGTATATGGCTTTTTACTATGTTTAGGTATGGGCCTTGAATTCCTATTCTTTCCAGGACTTTTATCATGAAGAGGTGTTGAATTTTGTCAAATGCTTTCTCAGCATCTAATGAAATGATCATGTGGTTTTGTTCTTTCAGTTTGTTTATATAATGGATCACGTTGATGGTTTTCCGTATATTAAACCATCATGGTGGATGATTGTTTTGATGTGCTCTTGGATTCAGTTTGCCAGAATTTTATTGAGTATTTTTTGTGTCGATATTCATAAGGGAAATTGGTCTGAAGTTCTCTTTCTTTGTTGGGTCTTTGTGTGGTTTAGGTATAAGAGTAATTGTGGCTTCATAGAAGGAATTCGGTAGTGCTCCATCTGTTTCAATTTTGTGGAATAGTTTGGATTGTATTGGTATGAGGTCTTCTATGAAGGTCTGATAGAATTCTGCACTAAACCCATCTGGACCTGGGCTCTTTTTGGTTGGGAGACCTTTAATGACTTCTTCTATTTCCTTAGGAGTTATGGGGTTGTTTAACTGGTTTATCTGTTCCTGATTTAATTTTGGTACCTGGTATCTGTCTGGGAAATTGTCCATTTCCTGCAGATTTTCAGTTTTGTTGAATATAGGCGTTTGTAGTAGGATCTGATGATTTTTTTAATTTCCTCTGATTCTGTAGTTATGGCTCCCTTTTCATTTCTGATTTTGTTAACTTGGACACACTCTCTGTGTCCTCTCGTTAGTCTGGCTAAGGGTTTATCTATCTTGTTGATTTTCTCAAAGAACCAACTTTTGGTTCTGTTGATTCTTTCTATGGTCCTTTTTGTTTCTACTTGGTTGATTTCAGCTCTGAGTTTGATTATTTCCTGCCTTCTACTCCTCCTGGGTGTATTTGCTTGTTTTTGTTCTAGAGCTTTTAGGTGTGCTGACATATGCTCTCTCCTGTTTCTTTCTGCAGGCACTCAGAGCTATTAGTTTTCCTCTTAGCACAGCTTTCATTGTGTTCCATAAGTTTGGGTATGTTGTACCTTCATTTTCATTAAATTCTAAGAAGTCTTTAATTTCTTTCTTTATTTCTTCCTTGACCAGGTTATCACTGAATAGAGCATTGTTCAACTTCCATGTGGGCGTTCTTCCCTTATTGTTATTGAAGCCCAGCTTTAGCCCGTGGTGGTCTGATAGGACACATGGGATTATTTCTATCTTTCTGTATCTGTTGAGGCCTATTTTATGGCCAATTATATGGTCGATTTTGGAGAAAGTACCATGAGGTGGTGAGAAGAATGTATATCCTTTTGCTTTAGGATAGAATGTTCTATAGATATCTGTTAAGTCCATTTGGTTCATGACTTCTCTTAGTCTGTCTATGTCTGTTCAATTTCTGTTTCCATGACCTGTCCATTGATGAGAGTTGGGTGTTGAAATCTCCTAGTATAATTGTGTGAGGTGCAATGTGTGTTTTGAGCTTTAGTAAGGTTTCTTTTATGTATGTAGGTGCCCGTGTATTTGGAGCATAGATATTTAGGATTGAGGGTTCATCTTGGTGGATTTTTCCTTTGATGAATATTAAGTGCCCTTCCTTATCTTTTTTGATGACTTTTAGTTGAAAATCCATTTTATTCGTTATTAGAATGGGTACTCCAGCTTGCTTCTTCTGACCATTTGCTTGGAAATTTGTTTTCCAGCCTTTTACTCTGAGGTAGTGTCTGTCTTTGTCTCTGAGGTATGTTTCCTGTAGGCAGCAGAATGCAGGGTCCTCATTGTGTATCCAGTTTGTTAATCTATGTCTTTTTATTGGGGAGTTGAGACCATTGATGTTGAGAGATATTAAGGAATAGTGATTATTGCTTCCTGTTATCTTCATATTTGGATGTGAGGTTATGTTTGTGTGCTTTTCTTCTCTTTGTTTTGTTGCCAAGACGATTAGTTTCTTGCTTTTTCTAGGGTGTAGCTTGCCTCCTTATGTTGGGCTTTACCATTTATTATCCTTTGTAGGGCTGGATTTGTAGAAAGATATTGTGTAAATTTGGTTTTGTCATGGAATATCTTGGTTTCTCCCTCTATGTTAATTGAGCGTTTTGCAGGATACAGTAACCTGGGCTGGCATTTGTGTTCTCTTAGGGTCTGTATGACATCTGTCCAGGATCTTCTGGCTTTCATAGTCTCTGGCGAGAAGTCTGGTGTGATTCTGATAGGTCTGCCTTTATATGTTACTTGACCTTTTTCCCTTACTGCTTTTAATAGTCTTTATTTTGTGCATTTGCTGTTTTGACTATTATGTGACAGGAGGAGTTTCTTTTCTGGTCCAATCTATTTGGAGTTCTGTAGGCTTCTTGTATGTTTATGGGCATCTCTTTCTTTAGGTTAGGGAAGTTTTCTTCTATGATTTTGTTGAAGATATTTACTGGTCCTTTGACCTGGGAGTCTTCACTCTCTTCTATACCTATTATCCTTAGATTTGATCTTCTCATTGAGTCCTGGATATCCTGTATGTTTTGGACCAGTAGCTTTTTCCATTTTCCATTATCTTTGACAGTTGTGTCGATGATTTCTATGGAATCTTCTGCTCCTGAGATTCTCTCTTCTATCTCTTGTATTCTGTTGGTGATGCTTGTATCTACAGCTCCTTGTCTCTTCCTTTGGTTTTCTATATCCAGGGTTGTTCCCCTGTGTTCTTTCTTCATTGCTTCTATTTCCAACTTTAATTCCTTCAACTGTTTGATTGTGTTTTCCTGGAATTCTTTCAGGGATTTTTGTGATTCCTCTCTATATGCTTCTACTTGTTTATTTATGTTTTCCTGCATTTCTCTAAGGGAGTTCTTCATGTCTTTCTTGAAGTCCTCCAGCATCATGTTCAAATATGATTTTAAATCTAGATCTTGCTTTTCTGGTGTGTTTGGATATTCAGTGTTTGCTTTGGTGGGAGAATTGGGCTCCAATGATGCCATGTAGTCTTGGTTTCTGTTGCTTGGGTTCCTGCGCTTGCCTCTCGCCATCAGATTGTCTCTTGTGTTACTTTGTTCTGCTATTTCTGACAGTGCCTAGCCCGTCCTATAGGCCTGTGTGTCAGGAGTGCTGTAGACCTGTTTTCCTGTTTTCTTTCAGCCAGTTATGGGAACAGAGTGTTCTGCTTTCTGGTGTGTAGTCTTTCCTGTCTACTGATCTTCAGCTGTTTCTGTGGGCCTGTGTCCTGAGTTGACCCGGCAGGTTGCTTGGAGCAGAAAAGTTGGTCTTACCTGTGGTCCCTCGACTCAAGTTGTTCGTGGGGGACTGCTTTTGAGCTCTCCGTGAGGGCTGCAACCAGGAGGGCCTGCACCGCCTTTTCTGGGAGCCCCCATGCCCCCGGGTCCCAGATGGTGTTAGGTGTTTTCCTCTGGCGTCGGAAATGTGGGCAGAGTGTAGTCTCTTCTGGCTTCCCAGGCGTGTCTGCCCCTCTGAAGGTTTAGTTCTCCCTCCCATGGGATTTGGGTGCAGAGAACTGTTGATCCGGTCCCTTCAGGTCTGGGCGGTGTCTGGAGGGTGGGGGACCTTTATCTTCTGGTTCCCAGAGGCCGTATACAGTTTTCTCTTGGGCCAGGGATGTGGGCAGGGGTGGGCTGTATTGGTGGTCTCTTCCACTCTGCAGTCTCAGGAGTGCCCACCTGTTCAGGCGGTGAGCTCTCTCTCCCAGGGGATTTGGGAGCAGTGATCTGCGGGCTGGGACCAGTGAGGTTGGGAATCCAGCTAAAAACCGGAAGTGTCCAGTCCCAGAGGAATTTTGCCTCTGTGTGTCCTTAGACCACCAGGCAGGTTGCTTGGAGCAGAAAAGTTGGTCCTGTGGCTCAAGTTTGCTTTTGAGTGCAGAGAACTGTTGATCTGGTCCCTTCAGGTGCGGGCGGTGTCTGGAGCGCCCATTCTTAAAATACCACCATCATTTTTGATTTATTGAGAAACAATAAATATAAAAACAGTATAGAGAACTGTTTTATGGGCTGGAGACGTGGGTTGAAGACTCACCTTCAAGAGAAGTTCCCAGAACCCACAGCAAAGAACTGGCCCGAGTAGAAATTTCCCTATACCTCACTTAGCAATTCCCAACTGACTTCTTCCTGCAGCTCATCTGAAAGGTTCAGTTCCATTTCCTCCACTGACTCCCCGCTGAAGCCTCACTACAAGGAGGCTTGGCTTTTGTTCTGTTCAGACAGCACCCCCACAAGATGGACCACCAACAAGGAACAAACCATCCATGAAGGGAGATTGTTGTGAGCAAGGGAAGAACTTGACCGCCAGAGAATTCAAAATGGCTCTCACATCTCCACTTCCTGCTGCAGTACAAGACTAAAGGAGGTGCAATTAAAAAAATCTTAAATCATTTCCATCCAGGGGATAAAAGGGCCTGGCTTCGTGGCAGAACCTGAAAGAGGAAACGTGCCCTTTCTGAGAGGAGATATGAGGTAGAAAGTGGTTTTGCTTCAAACAGCAGATATTTCAGTTTGGCTGCTGGAAGAAAATGAGCTCGGCCAATGATATTGAAAGATAACGCTGAGCTAGCTATGGTTTCATGGTCAGGGGTCCCAGACCCTGGGAAGGCTGAGCCAGAAGGATTACTGTTTACAGCCTGTCTAGGATGAGTGAGTGAGTTTAAGACAAGCTTCCGCAACTTAGAGATCTTGCCTCTTACTGACTCGATTTTTTTTTTGTTTTTGTTTTTGTTTTTGTTTTTTTGGTTTTTTTTTGGTTTTTTTGTTTGTTTGTTTGTTTGTTTGTTTTTTGAGGTTTTTCTGTGTAGCTTTGGCTATCTTGGAACTCACTTTGTAGACCAGGCTGTGCTTCAAACTCATGCAGATCTGCCTGCATCTGCCTCCTGAGTGCTGAGACTAAAGGCATGTGTGCCTTAATATAATAAGCAAACCTAGAACTAAGGATATAGTGTAATATAGGGAATGTCTTACTCGTGCAAGGCCCGGATTCAACTCCCAGCATTGAAAAAGATGTTAAAAAGTGGTGTGTGTGTGTGTGTATGTGTGTGTGTGTGTGTGTGTGTGTGTGTGTGTGTGTGAGAGAGAGAGAGAGAGGAGAGAGAGAGAGAGAGAGAGAGATCTAAGTCTCAAATTAGATGCCAGCCTAAGCTGAGATAGATCTTAATTTTATCTCTGCTAGATCTTGAACAGAGAACTGAGCCCTTCCTGTCCAGGTGTCTGATTGAACTCTGAGATAATGACTTAGTTTATAGTTAATAAGCTTGTAGTGACTTGCTCTGCTGCCATGGGAAATGAACACTGGCAGCAAGAACAGGTATGTCTCATAGGTATCATGTATCAATACTGGGGGTGGTAAATTATTAACAATCTTGGTAAGGGTTTCCAAAAGGGAAAATAACTGTAGCAAAGGAATTTATATTTTCAGATAAAACTACCATTAATGTCTGGGTGTATGCCAAATGGTCACTCTCTGGTATAAACAGAGATTTAGAAACAAAAAGATAACACCCAGCTATTAAATGTGTTTATATACTATAATGTATTATCTAGATATTTTTATTTAATATCTTAATATTGTGATAATATTACAATAAAGCTTAGATATAATTTGACATAATACGATCAAAATATCAGGTAAAACATGGAGAATGAGTGGTTTTGTAAGGAGTCTACCTTTTCGACGGAGGAACAACTAATCATCTGTCTTCATGCAGTTTATAGTCTCATTAAATGATCTTATCCATGATGAGGCTAAGAAGCAAACTGATTCCTGCTTAGGAACAAATAATGTTCTCTTCTTCCTTAATAGATTCTTCAATGCCATCCAGGAAAACAGTAGCACAAGTTTACAAGTGAACACTGCCAGAGCAAACATTTCATTTTTAAAGTCTTTATTTTATTTTTATGTATGTGAGTACACTGTCGCTCTCTTCAGACCCACCAGAAAGGGCGTCAGATCCCATTACAGTTGTGAGCCACCATGTGGTTGCTGGGATTTGAACTCAGGACCTCTGGAAGAGCAGTCAGTGCTCTTAACCACTGAGCCACCTCTCCAGCCCCCAGAGCAAACATTTTAAAATTGGCTTAACTCGGGTAGGTTAGGCTACCACATTTTAGCTACTGGGTTGGTTGCTACTAGAAACGTGTAGCTAGCAAACCTTAGAAAATTGCCAAGTTAGGATTGGCTAGAAGGTTAACACAGAGGTTAGATTTTGAAGATTTGATATGGGGTGGGGGAGACTCACTAATAAATTTTATACCTATCACATGCTGAAATTGTATATCAGTTAAATAAAATATATTAATCATGTCGATGAATTTGATTCATTTTTTTTTAAAAGTCATGCCTCCTCGATGATTTTAAATTTCATGTATTACATATCTACAGGACACCACAGTTTTGTAACATATAAAATTCCAAATCTTTTTAGGGTGTGTGCCATCTCTCACGGGATAATGACTTCCTAAGCCATTTAAAGAAAGCTTGTTGTTGAAGGGTCACAGGGCCTAATGAAATCACCCCTGCAGAGGCCCTGGTAGCCTTCATCGTCATCCCCATCATCAGCTCCCCAGCTCTGGGATACGGTCTGACCAGAGCAGAGATCCCTTCGGTGATATAACACGCCCGTGAATTTCCTTTGTATGCGCCCCCAACATGACCCGGAACACAAATTAAAGGCCCAGCATGTCTACAGCTCCTTATTTCTTTTCTTTAGACATAATAATGGTGTCTAACAGGGGACCAGTAGGTGGGGAGGGAGGTGAGAAGGAGGTGGGGGGAGCTGGGGAGGGAAAACAAGATCAACGATATTGTATGTAAAAAAATAATTAAAGAAAAAAAAAAAGAAACAGGCACTTTTCAGTCTTGGCATCCTGTATGGAATGCTTCCTCCCTTTTATGACAACTGCTCCTTGGGCAAACCATTTAGGTGGGGCTGACCATACCCAGAACGCCTAGGAGATATGCCCAGCTGGTGACCTTTGTGCAGGGTTGTCAAATTGGCGTGAAGTGTCTAGGAAGGAAAGTTACTCCAGGCTCTGAAACTATAAAGGAAATGGCATAAATTACTTGAACATTTTGAAAAGAAAGTATAGTCCCCAAGCACATGGAATAAAATCTAACCCACAGAACCTACAAGGTCCTGTTGTCACAGCACAGCAGAGAGCTGAACACCTCAAACGATTGGATTCAATGCATTATTTTTCAAACAACTCTGCACATGAAATGCTATATTTAAAATGTACTGTTATGGAAGCGAAAACAGGAGTTATCCTGTGTGGGCATGGGGCGGGGGGTGAGACTAACACCTCCCAATGTCTTTCCCTCACTCTATCAGCAGTTCCTTTCTAAGCTGTCCTTGGAGTCTAGGCTTCCCTAATGACAGTATAAAACAAACAGATCTAGACAGTCCCAGCTGCCTGACTGTTGCGGACACATAGCAATATGTGTGTCACAAACACATTAAAGCATCTCGAAGCCAGAGGACCACCCCCCCTTTCTTTTTTGCCTTGAAACAGTGTACTCTGTAGCCCAGGCTAGCCCCACTCTCTTTTTTTTTTTTTTTCTTTTTTTTTTCAGAGCTGGGGACCGAACCCAGGGCCTTGCGCTTGCTAGACAAGCGCTCTACCACTGAGCTAAATCCCCAACCCCAGCCCCACTCTCAGCAGTCGTCCTGCTCTCCCTTCTACGTGCTGAGATCATAGGTGCGTGCAATCATATTTGCCTTAGTGACTTTCTACACGGTGCCTACTGTAATTGTAAAAACAGCACCCGAAATTCAAACCATGAAAACTTCAGACCAGTCGAGAACAAGGTGCAGCGGAAGGCTCTTAGAGAACGCGTTATGATATTGCAAGGTGAACGGTGCAGTCTGAACATCTCTCCTCACAGAGTTTTATGACAGAGTTGTTCGGTAACCGTGACCCAGATGGGTTACCCAATGTTATCTACCAGTGGCTGTGACGGGGCAAGAAAGGCCTTTGGAAACTTTTCTCGGAATCAGATTTAAGTGTTAGGAGAAGGGAATCAGAGAATGCAAAGTGAGACCACCATGTACACTCTGGAAGTAGAGGAAAGCAAAACTAGTCTTAATTAATGGCGCCGACAGAAGAGAAAGGGTGAGTGAGAGCAAAGGAAGAATTCAGAACGCAGACATCTGCCTTTGGATCATGCTGACCCGGGTCTCTATCATGAACATGGCTGCTCATGCATCAGGACCTGGGGGCGGCTGAAAGCCCATCGGTGGAAGGCTTTAGGTCATTACAGGTGACCCCTAGGAGGTAAATAGAACATCACCTTTACATTTATCTTGGCTTAACTAAGCTTAGTGCTGAGGGCTCCGAATTGTGTTTCTTTTCGGAATCTCCCTTCCAGCTCCAGTCATGCTGGACCCCTCCCCTGGCTTTTCCATTGTCCTCGTAACCATCCCCTTTTCCCACTGAGTTATTTAGTTATGAGAACCAGAGTATTCGATCCAAGTAGAGTCTTTAAACAAGGATGAAGGACCCTATTTGTCCCAGATTAAAGGAAGCTTCCACGAAGTACACAGCTCTCTAAACTGTCTGAAAATTGTCCCTTGTCTATGTGGACCCCCCTCAATGAACTTGCTAGCAAAACTTAACTGCTTTTTACCACTTAGCAATAAAAAAATGTGCTTTCATTTTCTATAGGACAGAATTATATAGGTAATTTGTAGATAACCCAAAGGAAAATATAGGAAATTATTATCAGGTTGTCTACAATCTGGGCTCCCAGTGATCATACATCTTGCCTGATTTAAAAAAAAAAAAGTTTCTGTAGGTAAGCAGGATGGCTTGTTGTCAAGCCTAGTGATCTGAGTTCTATCATGGGAATCCAGTGGTGAAAGGAGAGAATGGATTTCTGCAAGCTGCCCTCCGAACACCACCTCTGTGCCTGGAGCAGCAGTTCTCAACCTCCCTAATGATGTTACCTTTTAGGGACAGTTCATGTTGCATTGACCCCCAGCCATAAAATTATCTTTGTTGCTACTTCATAAGTGTAAATTTCTATGTTATGAATCATAATGTAAATATTTTGTTTTCTACTGGTCTTAAGTAACACACTTGGGAAAGAGTCCTTTGACCCCCAAAGGGTCACAAACCACAGGTTGAGAACCACTGGCCTAGACATAATCTAGCTACATATATATACACACACTGATAAATATATAAGTGATTTCAAAAGTTTTTCAAAAAAAGTTTCTGCCTAACAACTAAGTCTTAGGGCTGTGAACACAGATTTCAATGTCAAGTGTGTTTTGCAAATGTCAAGAAAAAAAATGTGCTGCTTAGGCAAGGTCAGTGATATCTGGACACCAGATTTCTTGAGCAGATGGCGAATGACGGTTAATCATCACATGATATTTATAGTCTCGTAATTTTTACCCTTTCACATGTTTCAATAGTGCTTGCCTTTGAACATTCCCCAGTGTAGTAGAGAATTCTAAATAAACTTTTTAATAGTGATTTTTCCTTTGTTTTGTATCCTAGCATATTTCCTCCACAATATAAACAAAGGAGTAACTTCGCCTGGGCTGGGACAGAAGCTTGAGGCTGGAAGGTCACTGGGGCTTTGAGGAAAAGAAATGTCCTTTCTTCAGGAGAGAACACAGATGGTTTAAGGACTCCCTCTTTTAAGAGAACATGTCAATTGTGTATAGGACCTTTAATCCCAGCATTCAGGAAGCAGAGGCAGGTGGATTTCTGTGAATTTGAGGCTAGCCTGGTCTACCTAATGGGTTCTAGGCCAGCTAGGACTACATAGTAAGATCCTGACTCATATATATGTGTGTGTGTGTGTGTGTGTGTGTGTGTGTGTGTGTGTGTGTGTGTAGATTAGATTAAAAATAGGACATTCAAAACTTTTCATTTAAGAACATGTTCTTGAACCTTTTTTTTTTTTCTACCGCTGAGCTAAATCCCCAACCCCGAACCTTTTTGTTTTTTGTTTTTTTGGTTTTTTTTTTTGTAAAAAAATAACACACACTCAAGATTTTGACAATTATCATATACATGCTCCTTGGAGTTTTCTATTAAAAATTAAAAAGAAACTTTGATTTTATATAATTTATTATAAAAATATCTTGCAAATAAATAAAAACATCACACACCCAAATCGAGCAGCCCCAACATCACTACGGCTCGGTGCACCTCTAAACAGCTAGAAGAAACATTCAGAGACTCTGGGGTTTTGTCAATTGTGTGAATAATAGAGTCTCTTCCATCTGCTGCTTCCTTCACCACTTCCCCCAATCCTCGCAGAAACACGGCCCCTCTTTAAAGGGAACGAGCCTCCCCGGCACACGAAAGAACTCACGCAAAGTAAGATGCAGATGATGACTCCTGTGCAGAACTACAGGACACTGCCGGAGGCTGGACATGAACACTAAACTTATAAACCCTCGAACTGTGTGCTGTCTTGTGGCTTTTACAATCCTTCTTCTATGTTTGGGGGAATAAGCTTTGTGAAAGAAGACAAACAAATCCTAAAGACTCCAAAATGCCACTCAGATGAGGATCTGACAAGTGACCTACCCAGTTGGCTTTGCTTTGAAGATGCACCAAAACAAGAAATTCACAGCACACAATAAAATGTAACTTTCAAGACTTTTGAAGATGACCTCCCCACCACTGCCAGTGGACCAAAGAGATTATCTAATTAATTCAGGAAAGTGAACACTATCCTTTAATTGCTTCCTCATTAACCTCACTTAAGCTGTTTTATAATCGCCCAAGGTACAGTTTGTGGCCATAAATTGGTAAATTTCAGAAAATAGGATGCACAATGGGAAAGTTATTGCTCCAGAAGAGATTGTGAAATTGATCATTTCAGGAGTGGGTGAATCTGCCTAGGCTGAGTTGCAGTCTGACAGAGCCACAGTTGCCTACCAAGAAAGCCCTCCAACAGCAGGGAGGAGGATGTGAATCCCATTGCATATCTGCTAGGAACAGCCCAGAGCTCGCAGGATCCATCCATGCCATGCAACTGGCTCTCCCACTGAGTGACATCGCCAGACCCTGGAAACATGTTTTACTACATAGCGATTTGAGTCAGATGCATGCTGCAGCCAAAGGTCGAATGGAAACTGGGTCAGAAAGAGAATTCCAGAGAAAATGGAGTTCTAGAATGGAAAATGGAGTCCCCAGAGATGATGGCTTTGAACATTCGACATGAACAAGGGTAGTTTACAGCTAATGTGGAGAAAATGACACAAGGTCTTGCTTGGTACTACTTCAGGACATTTTATTACTGCTCATTACAGTAAAGTTATAGACGTGGAAACCAACTCTCCATGAGTTTTATGTTCAATATCTTCCTCCTTCCCTTCTTCCTTCCCTCCTTCCCTCCTTTCCTCTCCCTCCCTCCTTCCTTCTTTCCTCCTCCTCTTTCCTCCCTTCTTCCCTCCCTCTTCCTCCTTCCCTTTACTTTCTCCCTCTTTCCCTTCATCCTTCTCTCCTTCCTTTCTCCCTCCTTCCCTTTCCTCCCTCCCTCCTTCCTTCCAGTCTCCCTTTTGTCTCATACTGTCTTTCTTCTTCCCTTTTTTTGTCCTCTTTGATTCTTTCTTTCCTTTTTTTTTCTTCTTCAAGACTGAGTCTCCTACAGCCCAATGTGACTAGAAACTTGCTACATAGTTGAGCATGATCTTGAACTTCTGATTCTCCAGCCTTCCCCTCCCTATGCTGTGACTACCGGTTTATACAAGCACAGCTTGTTTACCTTTACTCTAAGTGAAAGCCAAGCTGACAGAACCATGAGAGAAAGGGATTGGAATAACACAGTTGTTTCTTACAGATTCTGCAATCTGACACATTCACCTACCTCAAACCTTGTTTAAAATCTTAATATACTCCACTTACAGCAAAGTTAAAATATCTGGTGGACAAATTCTCCTAAAATACTGAGATATCTCAGACAACTCAAATTAACTTTATAAATATCAACTTGAGCTCCTTTAATATGTAGTACTCTATACTGTTGGAACATGGTCCAGGAATGGAGTCTGCTAGAATTCTGAGAACTTGTGAGAACACTCCAAGAAAACAAGAGTATGTGAGCTCAGTTTCTTGTTCTGTTTGTGCTCCTCCCAGAGAGAATGGATAGGAGTGAGTTTACTTCAGATACTCATTGCTTGCTGCTGTTTTTCAATTAAATGTTTAAATTATCCTTTATCTGCCTCTATGGAAAAAACATGTTTTTGCCCCATGTAGCTTGTCCCCGGGATTGTAGACAGCTTGAACTCATGAGAATTTTACCCATGGACTTTGATTAACCCTCAGAGTTTAAATTGTGTGAGACTGAATAAAGCTAGATATCACATGAGACTCAGGTAGAGTGGTGATATGTATATATATATATATATATATATGTATGATCATTTTGTTATGCTTAAATTACAAATTAGATCATCATTCTAATATATCAGATTTCCTCAAATGGATATCAAAATATATTTTGATATAATATTAATACCATGAGTATGAATATCTTTGCCATTCTTATATCAATTGTAATTATTCCCATAGTTCCTGCTGCTTCTCCCTTATTGGGAGACTTGCATTCTCTGTGAACTAGGTCACTCTTGATGAGCAGTCTTGACTGTGAATGAGGCTGTCGCTTGCAGACATGCAGGCAGGCTTCTTCTCAACACCCAGTTCAGCACTTAGCATTTGAGGACTCACTTTAGTGTGCTTTGCGTTGACTAATGGCTATAGACTGACCAAATCTCATTTTTAATCTACAGAATCCATAAGGCCACTTCTACTACATACGAAGAAGGGTCCCAAACATCCCTATGGTCCCTTAGAAAGATCTATTCCTACCCATTTCTCCTTGTTTACCGCATTCTGTCTATACCACCATCATATCTTCTTCCTTTTTTTTCTTCCTCATTACTTCATCTTCTTCCTCTTCCTCTTCCCTTCTCCTACCTCCTCCTCTTATTCGTATCCTTCTTATTTTTATTCTTATTCTCTTTTTTGAGGTGCTGGTTAAGGAACATAGGGTATGCTCATACTAGGCAAGCCTCTGGCCCTTGCATTCCTGAGGCAGGGGCTTACTACGGAGCTCAGTCTGGCTTTGAACTCCCAACCTACCTGCGTCCTCCTCTTTGTGAGTGCTGAGATCACAGGCATGCACACCATACCCAACCACACCAGTTTTCTTGCAGTTTCTCATAATTTTCCCTGTGTGTTCCAGCCTTGGGCCTTTGCACTGGTTCTCTGTTCAGCTTGGAACACTCGTTCTCTTAGGGGTACATATAGGCTGCTTCCTGATAGCTCTCAAATCTTTGTTCAACTATCACTTGCTTAGACATCTACCCAACCGCTTTATTCAAGCCTGCACCCTTGCCCTCTCTCTTCTCCTTACTCCCTTTCCATTTATTTACTCCAGAATACATCTATTTCACTTTACTTTGTGCATCCTTCTTCCAAAGCTCCGTGAGGGGATGGGATCATTTTCTTCTTCATTCAGTATTGAAACCTCATCACCCACAGCAGTGCATTACGTGATACGGAAACACTGCCAAGTGAGTAAAGGCATAAATGTAACGAAAGAAGCAGCTACCTTCTGTGTGCCCCCAAAAGAAGACAAATTGGTCTGTTTTTGAGGGGTGCGTCATATGTCTAACAGATGCATCAGCAGTGAGCCCAGCAAGCAATCTACAAGATAGAAGAACACCATTGCCTATGCTGATGTGCAAGTTTGAGAGGAGCTCTGTCTCTAAGTATTAGTAAAGTTACTTATGTTTGAAAAAAATGTTATATTTTTTTATCTTAAAAATGTTCCTTAGTCATAATTTGTACTATAAAATCAGCCTGGCCCTTTCATTAATCCACAGTGGTCATGGAAGTGTATACCCAATGCTGCTCATTTACTTTCCTCACTGCAAGCTCTGTATTCTCAGACGCTCCCTCAGTAAGTGGGGCTGAATATTTTTTCCTCATGATGAAAAGTCTGAATACACTAATTAGGTCAGTCGATTCCCAGGGTGCAAAGGCTAAGTTTTCTCTCTTAAGTATGCACTGCAGATCTGCAAACCACAGCACAGTTAGTTATCTACTACTCTGCAGATGTTCCTACATGGAACTCCCTCTGAGAGTGATCAGGGAGGCTCGGGACAGACCGGGAAGGATTTTGTCCGTGTGATTACAGTGGAAGCAGAGAATCAGGGACAGAAAACTATTCCTCAGCTTTTCTCATTAGTACTACAAGAAGAGAGCAAAGGGATAGCTGACCCTGCACCTTTGCCTGATGGGTGCAGGTAACCACCCGCAAAGCACAACGCTGCGGGGTGAGGAGTGAACCCATTTATCTTACCTTCCTGCATTAACATTCATTATGTAGGAGTAAGAACATCCTATGTGGCTGGTGCCAGCCTGGGAAAACCAATTAAGCTTCCTTAATAAAGACAGTTCTCAAATGCCCTACATCCTCAACCAGCTTGTCACTTCCCATTACCGTATGGGCTCAACGGAATCTCAACAAAAGTACATACCTGGACAAAAGAGAAAGGTCCAATAGCATTGTGGAGACAAAGTTAGGCCATCTTGGGGTTTTTCCAAAGCCATACCTCCTTAGAATCCTTTCAACCCAAATTGAAGATGTAGAATTTGAATGTCTTTAGATGCTACTTTTGAAAACAGGAAGAAATAAACCAAAAATTGGGTTGACACTCTGTGTTCTTCTTTCTACGTTTGTTGTTGACCCAAACTATGACTTCATTAGCATTTGGATAAGAAGACACTCCTACCCCTGCCATAAATGCCTGATCTCCAATGCAGTCTTTTCCAAGGTGGGGCCTTCTGAGGTGTTGGGTCATGAGGGCATCAACTTCATCAGTAGATCCATCAGGAACTGGTAGTAGGGTGGCCCATTAAGGGTGGAGCCTAGTTGGTCACCAGAGAGCTGTGTCTTTAAAGGGTCTTTTGGTGTTTATGAGCAGCATGTCAGCAGGTAATAATCAAATGGAAAACCTCTCAAAGATATATTCTTTATGATGGAAGGAGCTGAGAGGTCACTGCAGTCCTTTGCTGAGGCTAACAATATTTACTAGGCATGTCATGATGTGCCTGCCTCTGTTCACATTATTGCATTTATTTCTCTCCAAGATTTGAAGCATGGCTCTTTAACCGCAGTCTCACATCTGTTCTATCATTGCAGGAATACTTTCATTGGCTTTCTCTACTTTTGGGGTATTCACATCTCTTTCCTGATGATCCTATGAGCTCATTGTTCTGAGCTTTTAAAACCTCCCTCAGCTCTGCTCATTCCCACCATGCTATTATCTTCTTCTTTGTCACAGTGGAGGCTTTCAAAAGTTCTTTTGTTTGAGTTCTTTTGTTTTCTATATTTTTCCTCAACCCATATCAATATCAAACTCATCACTATCTCATCACTGAGACTGCCCAGGGTAAGCAGTTTACCAATGACATTTTTCACTCTCAGAAGCATTTAGCATATTAACCTTGAATTCTCTTTGTCCTAGGTTTAGCACTGGTGACCCTGCCTTAAGTTTCTTCTAGCCTTTCCCCGCTTCCCTATCTCCTTTGCTGGATCATCCTCCTCACTAGGCTCATCATGCATCATCTTCTTACTTTTCCTCTAGACTGCAACATCATGTAATCCTTCTTTCCATCTCCACCTTCCATCACCAGGACCTTACCTGTGCTAATCTTGCATATTCCACCTCAATCGTTACATTTTATTAGCATCCCAAACCAATCAGCTCATTTTATTAGTCTCCCTACAGTATGCCTGTCTCTCCCAATCTCCCTAGATGCCTTGTCTGCCTCATCTCTAATGTTATATACATACTCGATAGATATTAGACTAATAATATTTATATTATCCAGTAGGCATTTATATCCTTGCATCTATATGAAGCTCTAAAATGTAATTGGAATTTCCCTTCCATAGAGACTATCATTTTCAAACTGAGTAATGTGGGCCAGTTATTACTTTTCTCATCCAGCAAAGATCTATGGCAAGCTTTTAATATATGAGGTCCAAAGTTGCCTGTATGTATGTATGTATGTATGTATGTATGTATGTATGTATGTATGTATTCACTAGGAGTAAAATCATGCTGAGTTGCGGTAATTGTCTCATTCCTTAATGAAATTAGAAGACTATATGCTTACAAAAATCAGATGTCCAAACACACAGAGTGTGGTGGTTTGAAAAAGATGTTCCCAATAATCTCAGGCATGAAAAAATGGTCCCCAGTTGTAGTGTATGTTTGAGTAGGAGGAAATGTGTGAGTTTATGTATACTGTGTGTATGCAAAGGCCAGAGGGCATCATGAACAAAGGTGTAGCATTGGAAATCAAACCACAAGTAGATCTGAGCTTACTATAAAGATAGGTAGCCTCATTCATTCAAATAGGGCTACAATTAGACCTGGTGCTATAGGGATTTTGAACCAGCCGTGGACATCAGGTACAGGGCCACACTTGACCAATAAAATGGATCTTGAGGTTGCCTTTCCAACAGGCAGGCTGCTTTCTTACCTCCATTTTTGTCATGAAGGGAAGACAAAAGTGGAAAGATGCTGGCTTCTTCCCTGACTCAGAAATAGGGTGTGCCGTTAGAAGATCCTGGCCCGGTGTGTTTGGGTGGACAGAGAGAGGGAGGATTTGCTGGGGCTTTGGAGTAAACAGCATCTGGTTGCTTGGGAAGCAGAAGTCTGTAGACCTGGGTCTTGTCAATTCTTCAGGGACAATGGCATGACCGCTTTAGCCTGCTAAGAAAGGGGAACAAGGCAGATCTTTGATGGAACAGTTACATAAGCCCCTGGAGCAAATCCATCTCGCAAACTTCTGAACTTCCAATGAGTTTATAAAACTTTATGGAAGAAGCCGGTTTGGATTGTGATTTACAGCAACACACTGTGACCACCGCTGTCCTCAGAGTGGCAAAGTATGTGCCCATTGAAAATACTCTGCTCACTGGAAATAGAATCCAGAAAATTTGCAGGAGAAACCAGAGGAAGGCTGGAAGACCTAGCAAAGACTGCACACAGGATTGCAGATGGACTCTCTACAGAAATGGAGTCACAGCAGACAGCAAAGAGAAGCAGCCTGGCCCTCTGACAGGAAGGAGTGGCCAGCCAGTCATAGCAGACTGGGAAGGGTGACCTGAACATGGCCTTGCTCTTTCCTTTGCATGACAGTTATGGAAAGCAAGTCCTTCTTCTAGGCTGAATGGTGGCTCTTGCCTAGCATCATCTTGCCAAGTCTCTGGGTAGTCACTCCTCAATTGAATATGACAGCTTGTGAAAAACAGAACAACAGTTAAGGGGACAGACTTTCCAACCTGCTCTCAGAGACTCACGGGGCAGATCGATATGAATCAATCAATCGAGAAGGAACAAATCAGGACAGCGCAGAATTCAGAACCGTCAACAACTTCATTTCAGAAATTCGTCTTGGTTTCTTTTTTGATTTAGTATTTTCTAATTAGTTAATAAAAATGTTGAGACATGGTCAACTTCTGTGTCTAGCACTCAGGAAGCTGAGGCAAGAGGATCACATATTCAGGACCAGCCTGGACTAATTGATATATACCATGAATCAATCAAAATCCTCAGGCTGCAGAAGCAGCTGTGTGACAGTTTCAGAAACAGGTATTAAAAGAGAGAGAAGAGGCCGAGGGTGCGGGTACCTGCCTCAGAGTAAGTGATAATCATTTCCTCCCACTGGATCCTGCATCTCCTGGCTCCCTGTGGCCTCTCCAATGAACATGAAACAGCAAACAGACCACCAAGAACTCAAGGGCAGTACTACCCAGGGAAACCCCGGAACTGAGTTTGGCGCAAGTGTGGTCCCTCCCGTTTTCAAGAGGAAATGAAAGGACGAAGAAGTGAGAACCTGCCCTTCATAACTCAGCCGCATGACTCAGGCTTTGGCCCTAACCTGTCAGCAAGTCAGTGCAGCAATAATTTCGGCTCCCACTGCCTCTCCTGGCAGACGCCTTCCTCCTGACAAGCCTCCTTTCTTATCCATTAAATATGTCTTCTGTTTTCCTTTCCTTCTTAGCAGTCTGGGGAAAAGCCTACATCAGAATCTGACGAATAAGTTACCTTTCTACTTTACAAAAACAGCAGCTGAGCAAGAATGCGTATTCCTATGACAGAAGACCCAATAAATAAATAAATAAATAAATAAATAAATAAATAAATAAATAAATAAATAAATAAAATCCTCTTAGGTGGCTGAGGACTGGGATTCTCATGGCTGGGAGGCACAGCAGGAAAAAACAAAACTACTACCAGAGTTCCCCCATCCCCATCCTACATCATGGAAGATTATCTGCCATCACTGCTTCTCCACCTCTGCATGCACGGCGAAGCCTGGACCCCTTTGCAGAACTACGAAGTGACTTCCTTATAAATATGGGGGAGGGGATACTGTTTGCCTTTTTACTTTGCTGGTCACAAAACGAACTTTCAGAGAGTCACGCTGCGGTCATGGAGGGGACTCAGACCCCACAGTTACCCGGAAATGAGTACAAAGCTAAGCCACTCATGCATCGGCTCAGTGACTTGTGATTGGCTGTCTGGTTCCTCTGGCCCGTGCTCTGCTGTGCTCCAAAGACAGGCAAGTTGGAAGCCAGCGTTTAGGGGGTGTTAAGTAGGCGAGGAATCACCCTCAAAAACACACAGCTCAGCATCTGGTACAAAGTGTAAGGTTTACTAAGTCATGCTGACCAGTTTCAGAGTTAACTACTCCTCCAGTACAAACTCTCCCAAAACAGGTTACACGGGACCTGACGAAATGGACCACGGTTATTTTACCCATAGAAATTCTCAGTATTTACACACTCTGGCTAGGGTTGAAAGATAACGTATTTGAAGTGATCCTATTAGCTCACAAGGAAATGCTAATAATACATTTCCTCTCCAGGGGAAACAATCAAGCTGTCCGTTAAGACAAATTTACCAATCCCCGAATCGCAAAGAACCAAACAAAGGCTACTGCCCCAGCCTCTCCACGCATGTGTGACTCATCCCAATTCAAAAGGGCACACAGGAACTGAGGGTTCTCTTTACCCACCAGGCTGCTCAGAGCTGTGGGACAGAGAACACTCACTCTCTGACTTTCTTCACTCCCCACCCCTTCCTCCCTCTTTTCTGCGCATTCAGGCAAAATGTTATGACCTTCCTTGATGGACCAAGTCCCATTCTTGCAGGTGCGCTTTTATATATGTAAGACTGAAATCGGGGAGGGCTGCCCCGTGGGAACACAGCAAAGCCCAAGTTAAGAAAACACATTCTCTGGGATTTTTGTTTTCTCTTCTTTAACTTTCAGAACACAGGGCCGTCTTCCAACTGCGCAAGAGAAGCAGGAACACAAAGCCAAAACCATCAGGAAAATGAATGTGACACCTGAGAGGTGTCTGAAAAGGACAGGTGTGCTTTTCAGGAAGCCCTTTTCCCTCAGCGGCCTGAGCTTTGTGGACAACCCGGATGTGGCTGATTCTCCAAGGTTCTCTGCCTTCGCGTCCTGATAGAATCTTCAGAGTGTTTGTGGGAAGATAGCACCCCCATTGCAGCGGACAGTTGTCCCTGCGCTGTTTAGCAGCCGCGTTCTCTGATTTCACTTACAAATGTGCAGCCATTGGGGCAAATGCAAGGAAATCACTAGCTGGTGTTTGAAACTTAGGCCTGCGGTTCTTCAGAGTGGAGCAGCATTCAGGCAACAGGGCAGGGTGGCACCAGCCCTCCCTTCTCTCTAGCCACCAGAAAGCCACAACACCCAGTACGTTTCAGTGCGTAAGTAATTCTGCTCCTAGCTGGACAGTGACTGCGTGGACTTGTCCCTGCCATAATCGTTCCACAGAAACAATGATTTCAGTGTAACTTTGTATTCAAACTGTACTCTCCTATGCTTATCTAGGTCGTCCTTTCTTGTCTTAAGCAAAAGTGAGGGCCTCAAAGTGATCATCACGTGACAGACTAGAGGGACAAAGGAATGTTTTCCGGTGGATTTTTAGTTTGCATTTAATTGGAGCTCCCGTCTTTGAGATTTAAAACCCCCAGATCACGGTCACGTGACCCACCGGCGGCGGAGAGGAAAGAATGGATTCAATTCTGTTCTTTGCTTATTCCTTTAAGAAATTTCTTCCCGCTTTTAGCAGCAACGGACAGTTCCCTTTCTGTTTTGTTTTTCCACTCCTGGACTGTTTACAGGCTTATGCCCTCTTTAGGCAGCGCTGAGGTGAGCTGCGATCTTTTAACCACTGCCCAGAAGTTATTCGCTCCATCCACTGAATCATTCCACTTACTTTTGACTTTACCCAGTGTGCCTGCATCCTTTAACATGGTTCTAAAGCTGCGGCTGAGCCCTTCACGGCCCCCAGGGTAGGCCGTGCATACTGGGCGGCTTGTAATAGAAAATGCCCTGCATAAAAACACTGTGGGATTCTTTAATTGCACTGAAGCTTGTAGCAACATGTAGCCTTTATCGGGGTCCCAGGGCTGGCACAGAAAAAAGTGAACTATTTGGACACCAGTCACTCTTGGGTTCAGACCTAAGCTTCTCTATTTACCAAGTAATTCAAAGCAAGATCTTTAGCCTAGCTCAGTCCTAGACTCTAGAGTCTTAGAGTCAGACTTTTTGTAAGCACTAGTTAGCATAAGTCAATGATGTATCTGTTTATTTGTATATAAATGTACACAGACACCCGGACGTACACACACAACACACACATATCCTTATGCATAAACAGGAGGTTCTATATGCTCACCAACCCAAAGCCTTGAATTAAATTCTATTTCTTACTCCATTCCACTCAATTTGCCAGAAATTCTTTATCCACCTTTCTTTTTTATTTTTTATCGTTCGTTTCTCAGGTTCATCCGTTTCTTCCCACTGATCACAGCTGAGCCAGCCATCAGCTGACCTAAAGCTCTGACATCCTCACAGAACTCTTCGGATAGCCTCCTGACTCACCTTCTGCCATTACTCTTACCCCTCAGAGATGATGTCACAATCTTTTAAAAGATTAACTAGACTAAGCTCTGTCCTTGCATTAAAAGAAATTCATCTTTTTACCATGTACCACAGGGCCTTACATTCTCTATCTCTGCCTGGGTTTTTTGTTTTTTGTTTTTTGTTTTTTTTTCATCCTCCTCCACACTCCGCCATCATCCATCTGTGTTGAAGTACACAGGCTTCTTTGTTTCTTGAACTCACGAAGCCTCTTCTGGTCCCAGGAAGACCTCAGCCCTTACCATTTCTGACCCTTCATCTTTTCTCTCCTCCACTCTTCCTATAGCTCATTCCTTCTCATCATTCCTGCCTGTGACCCAATGTCACCGCCTTGTAAGAAGCCTGTCCTACCCGCTAAGCTCGCCCTGTCTCTTCTCCATCAAAGCCGTGCTCCAACATACGGGTCTCCTTATCTTCCTTATGCCCTCGGAACCATCCGAGGTAACTTAATTTCTAGAATCTGCCTCTCAACAAAATGTCAGCCCATGGCAAGAAGCACTCGGTCTACCTTCCTTACTTCAGTATTATCAACTCGTATGGTAGTGTCTGACATGAAAGAAAGATTGATGGATACTTGCAAATGGCTAGATTAGAACTTTGAGACATGTCTTGGAGGAGAACTGGGCTCTGTTGTAGTTTTCCATACATTGGGAATCACCAAGAATGATCAAGAAATCTTAAGGTGTAAGCCTAAAAATTTGGTATGTTGGCCATAAATTTTGCATGACGTGGCATAAATTTGGAGCAACGTTAATATGTTTCTACCATGGACTAGGGAGATAGATCTGTGGTAGGAATACTCACTCTGCAAGCTGGCCTTGGCTGTGCATACAGATCTGGAGGCACAGACAAGTAGATCCCAGAAGCTCACCGTGCAGCCGGCCTTGCAGAAAGCTCCCATCTGGTTCATTTCTAGTCAATAAAGCAGAAATTCATAGGGGAAGACATCGAATGTTCTCCTTTGGCCTCCACACGTACATACCCACTCACTAGCTTGCACCCCCCCCTCCACACACATGCACATATGTATGTATCACATAGCACAAGCAAACACACACGCTAAGACAGAAGAGGGGGAGGAGCTAGAGAGATACCTTAGTGGTTAAGAGCATTTGCTACTCTTTCAGATGGCCCAGGTTCACTTTCCAGAAGCCATAAGACAGCTCACGACCATCCGTAAGTCTAGTTCTAAGGGCTCTGACCGCCTCTTCTGGCCTCTACCATCTCAGGCACACACACGGTACGCAGATATGTGTGCAAGCAAAGTGCTCACACACACGCACAACACAAAAGTAAGCAAAATTGCAAATCAGAAGCAGAATTAGAAGGAAGAGAAGTTGAAGTTGGCTAAGTTGAATTTTTTTTGTTTCATTCTTCGCCACATGGAGTATATTTTAATCTTAACACTGTCATTTCCTATCTGTGTGACCTTATACAAGCTGGGTTAACATATTAAACTAGTTTCCTCATCTAAAAATATAAGAATAATAACCAATACAGTAGAGAGTTTTGTGAGGATTAAGTGAGCTTAGCCTCCTGTTGGTTCCTGGAACACTGTGCTCAGTGAATAAACAGTGGCTATTATTATAGTTATTGTTATTATAGTAATTAATTCTGCCTCCATACTTTGCAAATTGGGGCCCGTCCAGAAGAGCACAGTCTGGTGAAGAGTGTGTAGACCACAACGTGTGAGAAACAATCGACAGAACTGAGGATGTTTGCCTTGGAAAAGACAGATTTTAAGAGGAATATGATAGCTTTTAGAAAATTACCAAGTGCTTCTTTATAAAGGGGGGATTAGACATACCTGATATTGTTCTAGGACATGCAACTAAAGCCAACTCTTTATAAACTAAAACCAAACTGTCCAAGCTCAAACTTAAATTGAAGTCTACTTATTAAAATTAAAAAAAAAATAAAAAAAACTTAAGAGATGGCTTTTCTGATGTTTGATTAAGGAAACTATATGGAGTCATTTGAAATGGCCACAATAGGGTTTATATCAATATTACAATATATGTGCAGAGCCAGCAAGATGGTTTGGACTCTGCAGGTCTGACAGATGAAGTCTGAGCTTGACACCTAGAACCCATGCAGAAGTGGAAGAAGAGAGCCAACGCCTCAAAGTTGTCTTCTGACTTACATGATATGGATTAAGTTTTTAGATGTTTAAAAGTCAATGGTGCAATGTCAATTGCAAAGGAAGTAAACAATGAAGTATATGAATATGTATTCTCTGCACTGAGTAGGAGGAGGAAAGGGAAGGAGAGAAGGAGGAAGAGAAAGAGGAAGAATGCAGGTGAGAGAACGAGTGAAAGAGAAGGAAAGAAGAGAGGTGGGGGAGAAAGAGAGTGATAACAGGAGAAAAGAGAGAGAGAGGGAAAGACATTTGAAAGGAAAGAGAAAAAGGGACACGAGAGACAGAGGCAGACAGACACACACACACACACACACACAGAGGGAGAAGGAGAGAGAGAGAGAGAGAGAGAGAGAGAGAGAGAGAGAGAGAGAGAACACCAACACTAAGCATGGTGCCATGCTAGATGACACAGAAAGTTTCCTTTCCCTCCAAGTGGAGAGAAAATGTCTTAAGATTATCACCTGTCAACAACAACAAAAAAAGCTTATGACCAATGAGCTAAGGCAAGAAATAGGAGGTGGGACATCTGGCAGGGGGAGAGAGAATTCTGGGAGATAATCAGAACACAGGAGATTCTCCTGGACACTGAGCAGACAAGGAGAAGAAACTGGCCACGTTGCCGGCCAGGTTAGAATAAAGGGGGAGATTCGTCCAGAGCACTGAGGAGACAGACATAAGAAGACGAGGAAAGGAAGCCAGCCATGTAGAAGAACTCAGGCTAGGGAAAAAATGTGATAAATTATGAGCTAGTTAGAAAACCCGCCAAAGCATATGGTATATGAATTTATTAGTAAATGACTCGTCTCGGGGTTTTCTGGGAATTAAGTGGTAGAGAGGAAAAACTTGATTTTACATTCATGTTTGCAAGCAGAGGCCAGACAAGCTCTCAGGTGGGACAGCACGAGAAGGAACACATGGGTGGAGCAAAGGTGGGTGAAGCCCTGAAAGGATCTCAATGCCCCATGGTCTATGCTCCTATTGAATATATTGTTTAATTGTGCAGACACAAAATACTGCTCTATTAAACTATAAAGAAAATACCAAGGCTCCCCAAAATCTTCCTTTCTTCCCAACTGTAACAGTGAAACTATTTAATCCCAAGAGATCCAAAAGGCTGGGCCTTGTGGTCCAGCAGGGCATTGTGGGATAAGGTAGTGAGTATTTTGGTCACTGCTTTTCTTCTGCCCGAGCGAGAACCTGTCAACCTCTCTGAACTTTACCTTCTGGATTCTTCCTTATAAAGGAGGAAGTTAGATGCTCTCTAATTCTGAAAGCTTATGAGTCATCTAGATTTTTTTATCTGATAAATATGGGCTTAGTGGGGAATTAGAAACCACCAGAACTTTGTAAATAAAAATTTTCTGAGGACACTAAGAAGGAAATAACATCAGGAGAGCTTTGGTTCCAAAACCAGGGATGGTCACTGAGTGAAAAGCTCAGGCCCCTGAGCCAACATGCGTCCAGGGTGGAGCTGTCCTGGGGGGAAGGTATATGTTTTGTCTACAAGATGTTGTTCAGCAGTTACCTGCATTACTTTCTTAGCCTTTGATGGGAAAGACTTGATCCTTCATCCACATAGAATTGTCTAGAAGGGCTCATGAGAATTTTGCTGTCTTCAAGCATTTAAGAACAGGGTTTGAAGCTCCTCTGAGATAAACCTGTTTCGTGCGCTGTAACTCAGGTGATTTATAGTGGTGTCAAAACATGAACTTTTCCTTTCCCACGTGGACCCACAAGTTATGCTTCTTCAGCTACAGAGCTGTACAAAGCAGCAAAGCCCACTTGGTTACACATGAGGTCATGGGAAATACATTTACCCAGAATACTGGAGGATGGTCTCTGTCTCTTCAAATTCTTCATTATTCTTCACAGATTATCTTGTGACAATGGAGCTACGTAAGCCTTGCTGTGCCTTGCCCCTCTCCTAGGAGTTGGCTGTTGTCTACAGTGTGGATGGTGAAGGAACCATTGTAAGAAGACAATGGCCCAGAGGTCCCTGCTCTGGTGCCCAGAACTGACTTGGTATCCTCAGCACAATGACCTCAATGCTTACCACCTACATAGAAAGAAGTGTGTGGATCCCTTTAGCTCAGAACTCTTTTGTTGCCAATAATACTTAAAGTAAAATTCCAAATAAGCCATTATACGAGCAACAGCTCAGATAGTTTGGTATGCTCATAATATTACAGCCATTACCTCTGTCTATTACCTTTCATGCTTCCAAAATAAAACCTTGACTCTACTGAACAGTTAAAACAGTTACCCTCTGGATATTTAATATAAACAGAATCATATATAATATGTGGCCTTTTGCCTCTGGGACGATGTTCTATTACTCGTTCCTCATTATTTACTTTACACAGGTAGCCACATTTTAATAAAAATCATATAATATTGTTAAGAGGCTTCTCCACCAGCACCGTAAGCCAATTCAAGTCAGATTGAGAGTATAGAGGTGGTTTATGAGGAGGCAGCCCGTGGTAGACCTGACCACAGGTGAGGTCATTGAAGTTGGGCACACTGGCTAAAGCAAATGGGGTTTATAGGGCTTAGACAAAGAGTGATGATTTGTCAGCTGGGAGCTGGGCTTGTGTCCTTACAGGACCAAAAACTGAGCCCTTGGGCGGGCACTCTTGGGTGGGTTGCCTGAAAGCCAGTGATGAGGAGTGATGTTAGCCCAGAGTTTTCTCTGTGTGGGCAGAATGGGGGTAAGGAGGGTTTCCCAGCTTGTGCAGGGGCAAGCAGGGGTTCAGGCCTAACATATTATGTTTATTATATTGCTGTGTTATATTATTAATTGACCTAACAAGCTTTTAAGAGGCTATTTTAGAAACATCTAACATGCCTAAAGAGAACAAACTATGTCTCTTAACTGATTTGACTCAGGTATCTACCCCTTTCAGCCAGAAGTTAGAACCCAGGCTGACATCCCTACACTTGGGAGAGCAGAGGCTATCTGCAACAGAACCCTAGAGAAAAGAAGTCAGGCCTGAGAAAGACGAGGTACAGGGTGAGAAGTCAGGGTCTCTGCTCAGCATAGGGGACCGTTGCCAGTGGAACTCTGGCGGGCCAGGGCAGGAGCGCCGGCTCTTGGCGGCAGCTCAAGGACACTTCCCACTGATCTTTGGACCAAGTGTGGCTAATTCTGTTCAGCTGGTGTCGATTAGCTAACCTCCTGTGCTTTGAAATCACTGTTTACTTTTCCCCCCTTAATCACATTAGCCTGTTGGGCTGTTCTTTCATTCTCTCTGACCTTTAGTTTTAAATTATACGTTATCGCAATGGTCTCAGTTTGTGGTTGACTTGATGTGTTTCCCTTTCTTTCCCCAATCCCTTTCATTCTTTCCTCTTTCTTTTGCAGGCATAGTCACCATTCAACCTAGCTTCTTACTTTGTTTTCCTTACCTTCCTCCCCTCCCCCTCCCCCTCCCTCCCCCCCTCCCCCTCCTCCTCCTCCCTTCTTCTTCTTCTTCTTCTTCTTCTTCTTCTTCTTCTTCTTCTTCTTCTTCTTCTTCTTCTTCTTCTTCTTCTTCTTCTTCTTCTTCTTCTTCTTCTCCTCCTTCCTATTATTATTATTATATGGCCGTTTATTAAGCTCTCTTATGTCTCTGGTGTTTGCTTCTCCGAAGCTGTCTCAGTGAAAACTGAACGTAGAGCCCAGTTGGGAGGATGGGCTCTCTCCTTGAGAAAAATGCTCTAGGGAATTCATCTGCAATTAACCATGCTCCAGCAGGTTCCGTCCAGCCTGTGTTCCTCTGGCCCCATGTAGCCAAGGCTATGAATGTGGCCCAACACAAAATTGTAACCTTATTTAAAACATCGTGATTTGTTTGTTTGTTTTGTAACTTCACTGCACCATTCTTGAACATGAACTTTGTTGATGACGTCGTGCCATAATGCCAAATGGCTGGACCTACCTGCAGGTGAGTAGGGGTGTCTCTCCTGAGAGTAATTCATAAGAAAGCACCCCGATTCCCTTTAATGGGTCTTCTTTACTAGGTATTTTACATCAGGTTCCTTCTTTACAAACCAGGAGGAGCAGAAGCCAGACTTTGATCTCACCCTCCCTGGATACCCTAGCCAACCCAGTCCCCTAGCTAACGGAGTGGCCAGTGAGCCCTGCTATTCTAGAGAACAGTGGCTCTACCTGAGAACTGTCCAATATCTCAGGTGCATTGGGTCACCTTCAATGGCAGTTGAGCTGACTGTGTCCAAATCTGTGCTATCAGAGCTCAGCCTCCCTGCTGAGTCCTAGAAAGCCAGCCCTCACTCGACATCTCTACTAAACCTGGTCAAACCTAAACCAGAGATTCCCTGCCTTACCCAGCAACCTGTTGAGCGGCTCACCCCCAAGTCCTTCTCATCTCTACAGTGTTAACCTCCTCCTTCTGGTCACATAGGCGAAAACCCAGGGGTTATCTTCCACAACTTCTTCCTTCCTATAAGCCACATCCAGTCCATCAACAAATCCTGTTGATTCCATCTCAGATTTTCACTATATTTTACCTAGAGTAGCATTTTTAGAGTGTGTATATGGTGTACTGGATGGTTTGTGTCAACCTGACTCAAGCTAGAGTCACCAGAGAGGAAGAAGCCTCAGTTGAGGAAACGCCTCCATGAGATACGGCTATGGCGGCATTTTCTCAGTTGGTGATGGTGGTGAAGGCCCAGCCCATATGGGTAGTGCCATTCCTAGGCTGGTGGTCCTGGGTTCTATAAAAGAGCAGGCTGAGCAAGCCATGGGAGCAAGTCAGTAAGCAGCACTCCTCCATGGCCTCTGTATCAGCTCCTGCCTTCAGATCCCTGCCCTGCTCGAGTTCCTGCACTGACTTCCTTCAATGATGAACAGCAATGTGGAAGTGTCAGCCAATAAGCCCCTTTCTTCTCAACTTATATTTTGGTCGCGATGTTTTGTTCCAACAGTAGAAATCCTAACTAGCCCAATAGGATGATCGGAGGGGAGAAATGTAGAAAACTTAGCAGCTCTGTTCCTCCGAGAGCCCTGACTCATACAGGTTATGTAGCTGTCGCTTTCCTCTTTAGGCCACCTAAGATTGTGACTTCTGTCTTGCTATCAGACTCTCTGCTGACTTGTCAGTTCGGATGCTTTGATGGAATAGGCTGTCATGTTGGAGAAATCCAGAAATCCACGTGCTAAGAAAGTGGTGAGTACCTAGTCAATAAAGAGCCTCCAATCTATCCGCCTTCCCCAAGTCAGGCCTTTAGATGAGGCTTCAGTTCTCAAAGATACTCTGATCCCAGCCTTGTGAGGGGCTATAACTCCAAGGACGTAGTAGGTCTGTCCCAGGACTGCAAAGACACAGTACAATAATAAATATGTATGTTATAAATTGCTACATGTGGAGTCATTTGTCATGAGGCAAGAAATTACTAATTCAGCTGGAGAGTAATGAAAGAGTATTTTTCTCTACCTCTTTTTATACTAAACTTTCTAGTGTGAAATCTGAATATCTCTTTAATAAATATTATGATGTTTCCTTGTGTAATTATTATTGATGGAATTTATACGCAGCCTAGACATACCATTCAGAGAAAGACCCACCCTTTACGGGAAAGTGGGGTGTGAAGATTAATAACTTTTAAAAAAGTAAAACGTACTAGAGAGTTTGGAGGTGTATTGTGGTGGATGGGCATGGGGGCTGGATGCAGAATATCAGGTTGGACGTGTAAGCAATGGTATAAACCAGCACATGGACGTGAAGGTTATCCATACAATAGACAATGATTCCTTTGACTACAGAGTAGAAGGCACTCAGAGTATTGGTCCACACAGGTAGAGAAAATGGGAGAAGTTAGTTTGGCTCATATTGTGAAGCTCCTAGAACTCCAGGCAAAGGGCTAAGAGTTGGCACTTAAAATAGTGTTCGAACTCCATTGCCAAAAATAATATCGTCATAATTTCCTTTGTGAATCCTTCCTCATGCCAGAGCCGATGCTTCTTGAGCCAAAAGGGAAAACTTCCTACACTTTGATCACGTCCCAGTTCATTCAAGAATATTTTGTACCAACTCTCTTGAAACGCTCCCTGCGTTTTATGGTGCAATTTGAAAACTCAAGTATCGCTGAAATCAGGAGATTAATATCCATCAAATACTGCTTGCGCTTTCGCCATGAATGAACAGCTTCGTTGGATGTCTCCATTTGTTTCCTCTGTAGAGAAAAACCTCTTCCCTTCTCTCTTCTTTTTCAGACATCAGTTGCTTGGAGTCCTCTTACTTACTCGCCAGAGTTTGAGGCAGTGAAATACATGCATGCGTCTAATGTGTACAGACAAATCTTTGCTTGATACTATGCTACCACAATACTTGGACAGACAACTTCTGCTAGTACACCTACCAGCATGCCATCCCTTGAGAAAATCCATCCAAGAACATCCTGATGTTAATCGACACTGCAGCTCTCCACATAATTTTTGCTAATATAAAACTCTGTGGAGGTTCTCAGGATGCTTCAAAAACTCTATGCCTGCCCAGCAGGATAGATAAGATTCATTTTTCAGTCTTTCATATGTTACGTCATAGCACAGAGCAAGGCTACCTTTCTACCCCTTTCTCAGTGAATGCTGAAATTCCTCTGGGAACAGGTGGGCATTTGCAACACGGATTAAAATGAAGCCCAGAGAGACTTTGTAACTGTGTCTTAATAGCCACTTCAGTGCCCACATCAACACATCACCAAGTCTCCCAAGGCTTTTATAGTACCAACAAAGGATGTTTTTGACCTTGTCATTCTCAATGTTGTACAGTGTCTATCTGAATACAATTAGAATGAGAAGAAGTATGACGCTAACCCATTCAACAATCATACTGACCACCTAATTCTAAATATTCTTGCTTACAATTTACTTTTTTCTTTTTTTTTTTTTTTTTTTTTTTTTTTTTTTCCGGAGCTGGGGACCCCAAGGCCTTCTTGCTAGGCAAACTCTACCAATGAGCTAAACCCCAACCCCTGCTTGCTTACAATTTAATGTCACAATTCAGTTTTTATTTTGACTAATGCTATTTAAGCAGCTGGGGGAATTAATGCCTCAACAGAGGCCACAGTCTTAACCATGGTTTGTAATTGCAATCTGTGGGTTATAGCCTCTGCCATGTTGAGAGGAATCTAATTAGTCTTTGTATCAATACCAGAAGAAAAGGGGAGGGAGAGGAGGAGGCAGGGGTCATCCCTGAGTTTCCCTGAGGGTCTGAAACAACTCAGCTGTCTCTTTTTCTGTCTTAAGAGTTCCCTAGAAACAAGCGGCTGAGTCCTTGTAGGAAGGAAATTGCACCACTTGCAATTTATAGTCGCCAGGGACCGCTCAAAGAGTTAAGTGATTATTCTAACACACGTTTAGTCACCAAACATACATTTATTTTCTTAAATTATTTTCTCTTGCCAACAGAATTCATTCCAAAGTAATCGTAACAAGGAACAGACTGACTTAAAGTGATGCCACAATATAACTGATATTAGAATTATTTGTTAACTCCTCTGAAGGGTCATAATTTGATTTTTCCCTTTCCTTTTTTGTTTGAGTTTTTATTAAAAAAATTTTAATTAAAATACAACTACATCATTTTCCCTCTTCTAACCCCTCCTTTTTCCCCTCGCCCAGGTTCAATACTTTGACTTTAAAAATTATTTATATCCTTACATTTAAAATTTTGTATATACTCAATGTAATAATATAATATCTGAGGGGTTCGTTAACTTTATTTCATGGAGACCAGGCTTTGGAAAGGATCCCAGAGGAGACAAACTGTTGGACACAGTAAAATTGAAAGAGATTCATAAATTGGTCAATTATCAATTCATTTTAACTTTTCCAGTCTGTGAAAAAGCTGATTTTTATTAACAAGTTACCCTTTATAATCCCTTCGTGTATATTTTGATTCCTTTGTTTTCAAATGCATTGCTTAAACAAAAATATTTACTCGGAGTCTCTGTTCTTCTGTAGTTTGTATGTATGTGGAGGACGTCCGCTCGTAGATGCCAGAAGAGGTGTTTGATCCCCTAGGAACTGGAGGTCCAGGCAGCTGCGAGCCACTGCAATTAGTGCTGGGAACCAAACTCGGGTCCTCTGCAAGAACAGCAAGAACAGCTCTAACCCATGGGTCACCTCCCTACCCCTAATTCTGAGTCCATGGTCTTCATTACTAAGAATCACTTTTAATTTTACCCTCTCAAGACTGAAAGAATGTCTGCCATTCCTTCCTGCTTCAAACCTCTTGACTGCTTTGTTCATAAGAACTGCTTGTATGTTAAAAAAAAAAATCAACTGCTCCTCACAAGAACACTTTAAATCTTCCCAATTCTTTTATCTGTGTGCTCAAGTATAACTTCGTGTGCTATACTCTCATTCAAAACTGTATATATTACTTTACCCAACCTATTACTAGAAAATACATACATATATCAGATCTCTTTATTCCAAGCACTGCAATCTGTTACTGATTACTAAGCGTTAAAGTAATTCAACAAATATGTCTCTTTCTCTGGCACCTGGCATGAAAATGACATCGTCATTGTGTTCAAGACTAGGCCTTATCCATAACCCACCACCATGGTCAAAGAAGGCATTGCTTGGGGAAAATGAAATAGACACTAATGTGCTGAATGAGATCTGCTCTCAACCAAGATGGTGGAGAGCGGTGGTTCTCAATTTCCCTAACAGTGTGACCCTTTAATATAGTTCCTCATGTTGGGGTGACCCCCAACCATAAAATTATTTTTGTTGCTGCTTCACAACTGTAATTTTGATACTGTTAGAAATCATAAATATCAGGCATGCAGAATATCTGGTATCAGACCCCTGTGAAAGGATTGTTTGATCCTCATACTGGTCCAGTACATAAACACAGCAAAACTGCCAAGGTCTCCAACAAGCGCCAAGCCCAGCTTTGTACATTTACGGTCAATGGTAATGAGCCTGTGTGCTCAAGTTGGTAAAGGCCCATTGTGCTGAGCATAAAATCACCTAATTAAGGATGATGACAAGAGGAACCTAAGGGAAAAGGCAGGCCTCTGCAAACCGATCAGGAGGGGAAATCCAATAAAGTGGTTGTTTGCAGTTCTGTAGTGGTTAAGGACTATGGCCAAGGATGACATCAAAGAGTACGTCAAAAAACAAGAAATGAACAAATAAACTCAGCTCAGGCTATTAAGAGATGAAACAGTTAAGAGACAGCACTTGTCAGCAAACATAAGGACCTGAGTTCAGCCCGCAGGACCCATGTAATGCCTGAGACTGTAGTACATTTGTGACAGGTCCTTGAGGCCAGCATTCCTACACAAGGTGAGCAACAGATAGGAATATTCCTAATCACTGGTTGGGCACGTAGCCTGGTGTTAGGAGGAGCAAACAAGAGATCCTTATTTCAAACAAGGGGCAAGGTGAGAACAGGACACCCAAGGTCATTTTCTGATCTCTGTGTTGTACGGTAGCATGCATATATATGTACATTCACACACATTCTCATGCACACACATACACACACACACACAATTAGATTTGTTTCCTCCAAAGAGTCAAATCTGATTTATTACCAGAGCTAGAATAAATCTGAATGAAGTGATCAGGAAGTACCCTCCTTGTGCAAATATGTGTATGACCACACATTATTGCTTCTATAATCTGTGTGAAAAGCAAACTTTATGGGACATGTAAGGCATTCAGTCAGTATATGCAGATCAAATGGACTCATCCCCACACCCTTCTATTGATGAAGTCATTTCATTATTGCGTTGTAAAGCCAAGAACTGAACCCAAGCATGGAGCTGACATTCATAATTAAAATGCAATGCTTCTCTTAGAGAGTAAGGAAAAGCACCAGAAAGTTTCATTGCCTCCTGGGTATTGAATATGAGATACTAACTACAAGGAAAAGGAATATATAGTAGTAGTTATATATCCTAATGTGATATTGCGTAATATCAAGCATGAAAAGGTGAGTTATAACACTCAACTACAGACCTGGGGGAACCATGTACATTGACATGTCACTTCTGCTATAGCATTTGCTTTTACTCAAATGTTAAAGCATTGTAATTGCAGGCTTGCAGAAACAGCAAGTGAATAGAAGGCTCAATTCTAAGGGCCTAAGCAGATTGTGGTCAATATTATGCTTTTACTGCTGGCTTTGCACATCAGAGGAGGCTAATGCCAAGGAGCCACAATGGAAGTCAGAATACTCAGCAAACACTTAGCTTTGTCTCCAATATACCAGGGTTTAGGTACTTTTCTTTCTTGAACAAGCTTGTGGCAAATTTTCATTGCAAAAGCTCAAATTTGTCCTGTGCCATGAGCTTTGTAGATTGAGTAATGTCCCACTGTGGACTGAGAGTGAAGAATCCAGTGCTGGTAGTTGCTTCTAAATGTCAATAGCTACTAAGCCCTGAACCTGCTTTGCAGATGTGATGTGTTAGCTTGGTCATGTCAAACATATCTAGGAAGGTAATGACACACAGAAGAAGCCAGCAGGATGCATGCATAGGAGACATAACAATCAGTTACTGCCCTAGTGGACAATGTCTGGTTTTAGGTAGATTTAGTTCATCTGAAAGTGTCTAGAAACAATGGCTTCAGATTGCCCTGGCATAGGAGTTTTATGGCATAAATATCCGTCCTTGTAACTTATCCATTAAAGAGTAGGAGTATGTTATTGAAGCCTGGCAGTGGCTTCACAGTTATTCACAACTGTACCTGTTGTGAGGCTCTTTACTTGTAGACTTTCCCGAAATCTGAAAAAGACCCAATTTTAGAAAAATACGTCTGATCCAGGAAAGGAACATGGTGGTTAGTGTGACAACTGGTAGGGTTTTTTATTTTATTTTATTTTATTTTATTTTTGTTTTGGTTTGGTTTTTTGTTTGTTTGCTTGCTTTTTTATTGTTGTTTTGTATTTTGGGTTTTTTTGTTTTGTTTTTTTACCAAGAGCTACAAGTACCACTACATCTTGAGTTGGGAAAGTTGGGACTGCTTTTTTGAGGACAGCAGGAATGTTCCTCTCCAGAATCAAGTGGTCTCTGTACAAGCCAGAAAGCATGCTGGAATTCACACCATGTAAACCACTGGAGCAAGTGTAAGCCAGGAGAAAGCACGGTTGAGCACACTCTGGAAGGTTTTGGAGAGGATGACTTGGGAACCTCAGCTCTGCAAAGAATTGTCTGCAGAAGGCCTAAAGAGGCAGATGGCACCTCAATACTTCTTCAAGGCAACCAGAAATAAATGAACAGATTTATTCAAATAACTTGTCAAGATACCATAATGAATGGTTGGAATGGTATTAGGTATTCTCAGTGTCCTCTAACAGTGCCCTGTCCATTCATAAAACTCTACAGAGTAAATAGTATACATTACATGCTATGGTGGTTTGGATGGATTTGGCCAATAGGGAGTGGCACTATTAGGAGGTGTGGCTTTGTTGGGATAGGCGTGGCCCTTTCATAGGAAGTGTGTCACTGTGTGGGTGGCCTTTAGGGTCTAAGAAGCTCAGTCTGGCCAGTCTCTTCCTGCCTGCAGACCAAGATGTAGACTCTCAGCTCCTTTCAATCACCAAGTCTGCCTGCAGGCTGCCATGTTTCCCACCATGATGATAATGAATTAAACCTCTGAAACTGTAAGCCAGCCCCAATTAAATGTTTTCCTTTATAAAAGTTCCTATGGTTGTGATGTCTCTTCACAGCAATAAAAGCCTAACTAAGAGACATGTAATATATTCATGATTATCACATCTTTCCTAAGTGTTGGTTCTGTGGAGAAACCAAAGCACGGATCTTCAGATATTTGGATGATGGGCCTCAGATTGAGCTGAGCTGTTCTTACCAGGGTCATTTTCTACATCATCTCTAGGAGATTTTTTTTCCCCCGATAGGGCCTTCCAAAATCAAGTTTAGTTTACCCAGAAGCCCAATGGTGCTCTCTCATTCCAAATGTAAGCTGTTCTTGGGACTATAAATAGCACCTGCAAATTCTTGAAATGACTTTCTCCCCTGTTTATGTGAATCAGATAGCAGAAACTTGTGGATTCTTGTCCTTAAAGTACCTGATTAAGAAAACCTCTCCCAAGATCAGGAACAGTAATAGCTACAGGAAAAGCGGATTATCGTAGAATGTGTCCTCTGAGCAAAGCAGCTGCCACCTTCGGCTGATCAGCTGTGCCCGCTCGTAAGATCATCTTCATCTTGACATTTATCCATAGAAAATGAGGATGGGAGTATCACTATAACTGCCACACCCCCTCCAGATACCCCAGCTGCTGTCTTCCAGCCATCTGTATGCAATTCTGCCCTAGGGGCAGAATGTGACCTAGGGGGTCACAGGATGTAATAGAGTACATAGATTGGTGAAGTGTCTCAGTTAGGGTTTCTCTTGCTATGATAAAGCACCAAGACCAAAAAACAAGTTGGGGAGGGAGGGGTTTAGTTGGTTTATACTTCCATATCACTGTTCACCAATCAAAGGAATTTAGGACAGGAATGCAAACAGGTCAGGAACTTGGAGGCTGGAGCTGATGCAGAGGTCATGGGTGCGTTGCTGTTCACTGCCTTGCTCCCCATGGCTTGCTCAGCTCTCTTTCTCATAGAACCCAGGAGCCCCAGCCTAGGGATGGCACCACCCACAATGGCCTGGGCCCTTCCCCATCAATCATTAAGAAAATGTCCTACAGTCAGATTTTACGGAGGTGTTTTTCTCAATTAGGGTTCCCTCCTTTTAGATGAGTTTAGCTTGCGTCAAGTTGACATAAAACAAGCCACCATAAGAAATTCAGCTGAAGCGGGAGCTCCATCAATGAAACCATAGGAAAGCCATCATCCATGCTGGGCAAAGACCTTCTGGTGCAGCAACTTTGGGGTTGTAAGCAACCCCTTGCCCATGCTTTGTAAGAAAACCCTGGTTTCCCAGGGTGAACTTCAACTGCATAACATGTTTTGCTTGTTATCAACCTTATATGGAGTGGGTAGACATTGTTTATGTCTCCCAGGGAAGGAATTCTCAAAAGATGAGTAAAGCTTGTTTTTCTTGCCGTAAGTCTCCTCTAATCCCAGCATAGTGACAGTGTTTACCTTCTTTATAATGAAGCCCATGTTAGGAAAAGCTCTAATACTTCATTTGTATTAAACTGTAGCTAGATTCGCTCAGTGACGAATGTATTCTAAATTGAATGTGTTTAGCTGATTACAGCATGATATATTGGGAGGAATGCTTAAAACGAAATATATACTTCCACATGAAAGCCTTTATGTAAATGACTAGGTCCCAGGGTTCGTCTCGGAGACATGTGGTGATGAGTAGCTAGCTGTAGGAAGACATTGCACTGTGCTCACACAGGGGAACTGTGAAATGCTGCTTTGCAATGGTTTCAGTAGGACTATTAAATTTGGAAGCTCTGTTATGGCCGAGGGACAGGTCATTTGTCTTTGTTGCCTGATCAAGGTTCTTAATGACCAGTATGAAACAGAGATGAATGTCCCCACCAATGCTGCAAATTAGAAGCCAGAGATCAGGGACGGTGTCTTTCAAAAGCAGAAAACTAACAACATGAAATGTCGTTCAGCGCCCTCAGGAAGACTTCTCAACACTGATGTTCTCATGGCCTCATTGTCTGTGACCGTGGCAGGCCACGCCCTTCCTGCTCCCAGTCCTTGGCAGCACCCTAGAAAATCTAGACCACCAAGCTCCCTAAGCTCAAAGGGCTGATTCTTGGGAACCTAAGAAACAATGGTTTTCCATACGTCAACGAGAACTGTGGTTAGAGAATATCAAACCCATTTCCCTGCTATCCTAGATTATCAGTAGAAGCCCAATCGCTGAGCACAGTTAGTTGTGAGCCGGTTCTGTAGACAGTGCTATTTGGGAGCTGGGACCCAGCTTTCCCTGTTTTGTAAGCCTTGTTACAGCTAAACATACTTGGGTTCATACCTCTACTTTTTTTAAACAGAATAATTTTTAATTTTATTATTTCAATTTTGGGAGTTGGATGTTTTGGTTACATGTTTGTCTGAATACCATGTGCATGCCTGCTCTCAGAGGCCAGAAGAGTGTGTTAGAGGTCCTGTCCTAGAGTTACAGACAGTCGTAAACCACCACATGGATGCTGGGAATCAAACCCGGATCCTCGGAAAGGAACCAAGTGCTTTTGATGGTTGTGCCATATCTCCATGCCCCTACTTTAAGACTTGGAATAGGGACTATTTTCCTGGAGGGACTTATCGGTGGGTTCTTGATCTCTAGACACAGTGGTATTAGGGGTAGGAGGCAGGTCTACTCCTCTAGAAACCATCAGACACCAATGAAGAATGTGTCAGAGAACCATCCAGAATGTTGTACCTGGGTATGTTGAATATTATGCGTCAGGATGGGTTCTAGCTGACTTAATTCTGAAAGGGGTGGGGCATCAATATGAAAGCTTACTCAGTGTTCCTAAGGGTAGAGGGAGAAAAGGGTGTCACCATGGAGGCAAAAGTGTAAATGTTCTAAAAAGGGAGGTGGGATGGATGAGGCGAGGGATTAAAAACTTGTCTATCAAACAAGTTTGGACTGTTTCCATACTTAGAAGTGGTAATAAACATCACATTACAAAACCACGTGGTCTGCCTGAAGTTTAACTCAGGAAAGGAGAGAAAATGTTCAAAAGGACAAACTTAAAGGGTTAGGATGGGGAAGCCTGAAGCTGCTGCCTACTTCCTTTGGTCAAAGGCATTCCGTCTGGTGAGGTGGTCCTGTCTGTCTGTCCCTGCATTCTATGAAACTATCATCTCTGTCCATAGTAATAGCAACAATCCCTTATGTTCTTGCTTATGGCTTGTTAAGTTCCAGATGCTGCACAGATATTTGTACAAATAAACATTGCACAAAAATGTCTGTACAAGTGTTCTCACATAAGCTCAACACTCATGAGAAATTCACTATGCCTGTTTTACAGTTAACCCATTTGGCCAACACTGCAGCTAAGAAATAATACAAATAAAACCTGAACTTGGTCAGTCACCAAAACCTAAACTCTTAACCAATAGACTTCCTCTGTGGAACACTGGACTAGGCATCATACAGGATAATAAAATACACAATGCTTTCTGCGTCTACATATATCCTATGTCCATTTATCGTGTTATTTCCTTTTTAAGGTTTTCAAAAGTCTCACATCAGCACTTTTATCTACACAATTAAAGAACAATTTTCAAAGGTGACAGAAAAGCTCTGAACTGTGACATTCAATACTTAAATGTGCCTTCTACAAATGAGGGGCCCAAACTATAATTTAACTTGCCATCATGTTTAAATCATCGTAAGTGGCTTGCAGCTACAGCTTTGGACTCCTCAAATATTATGTTACAGTCTGATCTTGTCCTATCCGCCAACTGGCAGATTTTAGTATACCACAGGCTGCAAGATACACACTAGAGTCTTTATGTTACCTGAAGGAGAAAGCTCTAGATCAGGTAGGGCCTAGTCGACTCCTTTCAGCCACGAAACCTCCTAAGAAAAATCTGCCTAATATCTAGAGTGCTGCCAAATTTTCAGGGAATCCCTCTGATGAAACAGGTAAGGAGTTCCCATCTTTTGGAATGTCCTTGCAAATTCAAGCAGATGAGCACACTTTCACTGCCAAAGTAGTTAGTTATAAACCATTTACAGAGTTCTGTAGAGGGACTTGCTTGTTATACAGACATGAGGGAGGACATGAGTTACAATCCCTCAGCGCCCATGGGTGAAAAAGTCACCCATAGTGTAATGCACCCACAATCCCCAAACTGACAGGGAAAGACAGAAGGATCATGGGGACCTGATGACCAGGTTCAATGAGAATGAACATTGAGGTGGACATCCAGCCTCAATCTTCAGCTTTGATACACCCACGCGTAGATGCCCCTCTACACGCACGCACGTGCACACACACACACACACACACACACACACACACACTCACAAACACACACACTCACAAACACACACACTCACAAACACACACACACAAAGACAGAACGATAACAATCAGAACAAAGAAAGACCATGAAATCATTAGCCAAGAAGGGAAGGTATGCAGATTGTATGACTGCTGCCTTCAAACGGTTCAGTGCTAAAGTGTGTGGGAGGGATCAGGTTATTCTGCACAAAGAACAGGACTAGAAATCTAAAGGCAGAGTTTGAGAGGCAACCACGTGACCCCAATGAAGGTGGAGCCACTCAGCAGAATTTACTACCTAAGAAGTGCTGAACTGCAAGCATAAACTGTGTTCAAAACAGAGAACACTTAACATTCCAAAATCTGAAATTATATTTGAATCTACAGTTCATACGTTTTGATGGTTCTTGGGAGGGGAGGGTTGTCATTAACATCTCAGGAACAACAATAATAGAGACAATAACAAAACCCTAGGTTGGTGTGGCAGTTCTGTGTAGTTTGGGTGGAGGGAAGTAAGGGTATGTTTTACGGATGTTTGCTTAGCAGTTATCTGCCATCAGATTTAATTGTATCTCTAAGTATTTTGCCTAACAGAGACAAGCAAAGTCCTCTCTGCACTGTTCCAATGCCTACTGTTGCTTAATTCTAAACCAGTGAATACTGATGGCAGGACTTGTATTTCTAGGACTTTGCTGTAAATTTCAGGTATTATAGGAAAGGCAAAATTATATATGTTAGAAGAGGCAGGGTTTGCCCACCAATCTTTCCAAAAATAAAACACAAGTGATACAATTTAGCCTGTATAAAGTATAATTACTAAATAAATTCCCCCAAGAATTAGAAAAGCGTCCAAAAGCATTCTTCCTTGTAAGTATTGACTTTCAAGTACAATAAATATAGTTTTAAGATTAGTCTTAAGGCATAATATAAAACCTCCCTTTCCAAATTTTATTTCCCTTTCTCCAGGCCTTGGCCTCTTCCTCCTTTCTAGTTACAGTAAGCCCCACCCATCTCTCAAAACCCAATGTAAGCCTCCTTGCCATGAAGCCTTTCTGATTCCCCTCTTCTGTGTTTATTCCACAGCCATGTCTGTATTGCTCTATCCTATTGCCCTATGAAGTCTTTTTTTTATGATACTTTTTTTAAAATGTGCATTAGTGTTTTGCCTGCACATACGCCTGTGTGAGGGTGTCAGATCCCCTGGAACTGAAGTTATAGATAGTTGTGAGCTGTCATGTGGTTGCTAGGAATTGAACCAAGGTCCTCTGGAAGAGCAGTCAGTGTTTTTAACCTCTAAGCCATCTCTCCAACCTCTATCCTATGCAGTCTGTATCACATAATTTCTATAATAGCTTCATTTCCTCTACGTTGTGACTTTGAATATGAAATGTCTCCCATAGATTCATGTGTTGAATACTTGGTCTTCAGCTGGTAGCATTGTTCTGGAAGATTCTGGAACCTTTTGGAGGTGGCACCTTGCTGAAAGAAGTAAGCACTGGGAGAGGTGTTACAGCCTTGTCACGTTCCCCTTCACTCTCTGTTTCCTGACTACAGAGATAGTGTGACCACCTAGCCTCTGGCTTTTGCTACAGTGCCTGCCCCTTCACCATGGAATGTATCCTTTCAAACCATAAGCCAGAATAAATCTTTCTTTCCTTATACTTGCTTTTTGTCGGGTGCTTTGTTTAAAGACAAAAACAGTGACTAGTGTTCCCTGTGGTTTAGTTTGTAGATCTTATACTTGTTGTAGTGGAATACTTTGCACACTACACACATGGTAGGTGCTAGGTTAACTACTTGGAGAAATTCATACATGGAAAATTGGCCAAATAAGGAAGAATTCCTATCTCAATTATATTTGCTATATAACTACCCCAGAAGTTAGTAGGTCTACCAACCACTATACTATACCCCATGGTTAGTTAGCAATTTGAAAGGGGCACATTGGGCTGGCCTTGTTCCATGAAGATTGCTGTCTCTAATGAGAAGACTAAGGCTGAGACTAACTCAGTGGCCTCAGCTGGGATTCTCTGATTTCAACCACAAAGCTTTTAATCGAGTGAAAATTACTCCTAGGCTAAAACCGTGGACTAGAGCATGTGTGTGTGTGTGTGTGTGTGTGTGTGTGTGTGTGTGTGTGTGTGTGTGTGTGTGTGTGATGGGGAGCACACCTGTGTGACTTGGCATCTTCACCACATAGATGTCACAGGGAAGACAAACAGAAGGGCCAATCAAGTGACAACCCTTTCTGACTAGTCTCTGAGGTCCGTGTCACTCCTACCATTTTCTCTTGGTTGACACAATCCCAAGTTGACTCAAAGGCAAACTCATCTTTATAGGGGTTGTCTCCAGGTCATATTCTCACATAACACACAAAAAACTATTGCAACTGTCTTTTTAAAGTACAACTAACAATACTTATGTTCTTTGGAAAGCACAAATAGCCAAGACACAAATGCAATGGGTAAAGTCAACTGAAGTGTTTAGATATGCTCAGTCCATGATCAAACATTCTGGAACTAGATGGTTCCAGAACATCTTGCTAGTCATAATAGCACTGGTAGACACAGATTGTTGACACACTGTTGAATACTCACCAAGTGCCTCACAAGCATTTCTTAATTTTTCAGAACAGCTTTGTGACTAAGCGTTCACTGTGATTCCATTTTATAAACACGAAAATTACATCATGAAATTGCCAAGTGACACAGCCAAGGGCCAGGAAGTATTTTTTTTTAAATATAAATCATGCCTGTCCAACTCTGGAGTCCAGATTTGTAACCTAGATAGTCTCCATAGCTGACATTGCCTAACATCATCTATAATGGGCTATAAAGAGCTCAGTTCTTTGCCATGGCTCTTTCTAAATACCTGTGTCTCCCCAGGAAGGGGTATTCCCAATACTCAATGCTCATGGACTATGCTGTATCATTCCTGGTTGTGAGCACTATGCAGTAGATACTCCAGAAACTTTGTAAAACCATCTTTCATTTGACCCCTCAAGTCACAGCTTGAACATTCTTCCCTTTGGAATCTGTTTTCATTGGCTTAGAAGTGTTATTGCTTCCCTCCTCGTTCTTGCCTGTAAGAACCGAGTCAGAGCAGCATGCAACAACACAGCTGGGCATATTTTATGTTTGAAGAATGACTTTCGTGTCCCTGTCTGGATAAGACTTGAGGGCTCATCTTTGTTTGGAAGGGGATATATCAGGGTCTGTATTTGCAAGAGGTTTACCTAAGTGTCCCGGTGGTGGTTTTCTCCAGTTTATGGAGCCAGACAGAATTGCTTCTACCGCCAGAATTTTGCCCATCTAGTTAAAGATAAACTAGAGAAAGCTGAGATACCCCAAGGACCAATTAAGGAGAAACTGCCAAACCTTTGGAAATTAGATTTTCCACATAGATTTCCCCCTACAGCTATGCTTATCAATTTGGATAAGACTGAGAACAAATATTCCAAGTAGTGATTAATGGTCTCAGTGAAACTGCACATATGCACAGTAGGCTTGTTCGACACACCAACCATAGACAGAACAATTGGGGATAAACAGCTCTCCTAGGAGGTGGAAATTCAATGAGACTAAGCAGGTACTCTGGTGAAGTGATTTTTCACCCTGAAGAGGAGCTATGTTTCATCCACGTTTTGCCAAATTCTTTTTTGTTTTGCCAAACACTTATCGATTACACAGCATAAGCAGAAAGCCACACATATCCTAAAGGCAGATGGTCTAGTTTTGAGAGACACCCATACTCCCAATTCAATCAGAATCTTACAGGTTGTTTCATTGAACTTGGTCTTTTTTTTTTTTTTTTTTGCTTAGCATTAGGAGAGGGACAGCAATTTGTTCTCCTTCCTGCCTGAGCACCAGGGACCCGGTGCTTTGAGCAGCAACTTAAAAGCAGACAGCCAAAGAAGGTCATTTCAGGTAACATGACAACTGCTGAGTCCTGCAGAACATTGTCATGGAAAACACCTTCAGCGGCAATGGAGTGACACAGAAAGCTTTGAGCAAGCCCTGCTTCCTGACTAGTCTGTTCTAAGACCCTGGATACATCAAAGCAGAGAGGATGCAAAGAGAAAACAATAGGGAGCTAAGGCAAGCCATGGAATGGAAGGGAGAACGAAACAGTATTGTTGAACTGATTCCTTTGGATAGTTAACAGGATCGTGTATAGATACTTATTTTAACTCTCCTCTACTGATAGAATACAATAGAAGAATTCTCAAAACAACTTTCTGCACAGCCTGTTTTATATGTTATTTGGTGTGACCAGATAGAAAGTGGTGAGGTAGGTGAGTCTTTGAGGGTTAGCCTCCTGGGTAGATAACTTGAACTATTCACTCTTCTCTATTGTATGTTTCAGCACCTTTAGTTTTTAGGAAGGCTGAGCATCTTTTAATAGAATACATTTTCCTTATTGTGTAAGAAGCCTTTAGCAACATAGATGCAATTAAGAAGAGGGAGCTTGGTGTCTTAATGTGAGATAGACAGGTAAGGATCTAATCAAGAGGAAGCCTCAGGTCTCCAGCTTTCTAACTTACATTTCTTAGCTCTTCCAGATAAATATACTTGACAATTTGTAAGTGTGAATGTGTGTGTGTGTATATGTGTGTGTGTGTGTGTGTCTCCAGAAACTCAATGATCATGAATGCTGAATACTACAAAGTATGAATATTTGTTATATCACAAACTATAAATGATACTTGTGTGTGTACACTCTGCATGTGTGTGTGTGTGTGTGTGTGTGTGTGTGTGTGTGTGTGTGTGGATATGCGAAGTCATGTGTGTGGAAATGGGTACACATAGGAGAGGTGCTCATGTAGGTCAGAGGACAACCTTGGGTATAGGTCCTTGCCTTCTGCCTTGTCTGACCCAGGGTTTCTATTGTTTCCCTGCTGCATATGCCAGGCTAACTCCCAAGAATCCCGGACTTCGTCTGTTCCCACCTCTCATCTCCCTGTTGCAGTGCTGAGATCACCAGCCCTACCACTATATGCCCAGCTGTTTGGTAAGTTCTGGGAATTCAAACTCAGGCTCACATTTGTGGAATAAAAACTTCCCCACTTAGCCATCTCTCCAGACCCCCAAACAATGCCCTTCACAGAAAACCATGTAGTAAAAGAGCTCCTGGTAGATACAAGAAACATGGCAGATAGACAGTGGGGTACACAGCCAGGCTTCCACAGCTGGAAAAACATAAAACCAACCCTCAAGCTTCCCCCTTCCCACCATGGCACCATTTCTGTCTCTCTCTCCCCTGAACCCCCCTCTTCCCATTTCACCCTATTTCATCTAGACTGTAAATGACTATGTCTGCCAGAAATAGCAAGTACTCGGGCTCCAAGTTCTTCCTAAATATTCTTTTCAGCCTTTCCTCTGACCTGAGGAGGGATTGCCCTTATCCACCGGACCATCCACTCATCACTAATATTAAGCATACGATCACAGGATGAGGCAACACATGGGAGGTGCAGCGTGGACTATGACCCACCAAAACACACGTGCCTGAAGTGGCTCTTCTGAGAGATCATGACAAGGACCATGAAAACAGTGGCATGCACCTGGTGACATCTAAGCCACCCGGGTTAGTACGGAGAGAAAGACTAGGTCAAAACTTAAAATAGAGCAGGTGACAGAGTGGGACAAAAGCAACAGAGGGAAAAGTTGGGAACAAGATTGCCTCTTCAAATATTGAGAGAAGCTGAGGTGAGTGAGTGCAGAGGCCAGCCTGGCTCGAGGCGAGACCAACCTGGAGCCTGGGAGCCACATTTCCCAAAGGCTGTACCGGATAGCAATCTGAAAGGATCTCAGTACGAATGACGTGGAATAGACGCGCGTCTCAGACAACAACAAAAATTACCCTTGCTGGTTAGGAAACCAATTAGAGGTTGTTAGCATAATCCAACGAAAGAAACCCGAGCTTCTCAAACCAATTAGCAAAGCCCAACTTGATGTCCTTAACTTCACACTTTGGAATTACATTCTTCCATCTCTGATGATGGAGCAAATGCGGCCCACATTCAGGTATCATTTAGGACTAGGCAACCCCACAACGGCACACTACCCCGAGGCCTATCAGCTTCTGTAGATGGTGAGTCGTGAGTGAGCTGGTCTGACTGAAGGTTCTTTCTAGAAGCCAATTTCTTTTGTTCAGTCTTGAGTTTTCCATACATTTCATTAGCCCAGGCCTCTTTTCCATAGATCTCCTAATTTGACTTGGCTCTCTGAGATGGAAGGTTGGCAGACACGTTCTTTTCATTAACAAAGGAGTTTGTGGATGGCATGCGTCTGATAGTTTGGAAACTCTGACCCAGAACTGCTCCTGTCTAAAAGAACTGGAGGCACAAAAATGGAGAAGAGACTGAGGGAAAGGAGGTCCAGTGACGGCCCAACTTGGGATCCATCTCAAGGGAAGGCTCCAAGGCCTGACACTGTTACTGATGCTATGGTGAGCTTACATAGAGGAGCTTAGCATGGCTGTCCTCTGAGAGGCCCAACCAGCAGCTGACTGAGACAGAGGCAGATTCTTACACCCAACCAATAGACTGAAGCAGGGCTCCCTGTGGTTGATCTAGGGAAAGGCTGGAAGAAGCTGAGGAGAATGGCCACCCCATAGAAAGATCAACAGTCTCAACACGCCTGGACCCGTGAGATTTCACAGACACTGAGCCACCAACCAGGCAGCATACACTGATTGTCCGAGGCCCTGTACATATACAGCAGAGGACTGCTTGGTCTGGCCTCAGTGAGAGAAGGAGCACCTAACCCTTGAAAGACTTGAGGCCCGCTGGGGAGGCCTGGCGGTATGGGGTGGGGACATTCTCTTGGAGACTGGGGTGGGAAGATGGGGGGGGGGATGGGATGAGGAACTGTGAGAGGACAGACTGAGTAGAAGGGGTTAATGACTGGACTGTAAAATAATAAAAGTTCAAAACAAAATGAACCAAAAACCGGCTCTCACACTTACAGCCACGAGTTGATCTTTCTCAGGCTCATTTAGTTCCCTCTGAGTCTCTTTCCCCCCGGACCTCACATCTGCGGCCTGTAGGCATGGCCTTGCACAGTCCACCCTTGGAATTCTCCCTGATAGGGGTTCAAGCTGAAGTCTAGGCAGCATCATGACGCAGATAGACTTAAGGTTATGCTGGTCCCTTAAGCATTGACCCTGAAAATGTCACACATCTCCACAGCCCACTAAAAAGTGCAACATTCTTGGAAGATTATAAAGGTAAATCTGATACGATTTTAATCAAAATCACGCTCTACCTGAAGAGCACTTGAAAATGGCTTTCAAAAAACTAACTCTACCCCCAACACAGACAGCGTTTGACTGTATAATAAGAAAAAAACAACTGAAGTGTTTTGGGTAATAAACGTAGGTTCTGGGTACTCATTACTAATGTTAACCTGGTTAAAGCTCAGTTCCCCGAAGAATTTGATGGATAGAAAGAAAGCAAACTGGGCTTGAGGTGACCCCATCTGGATAGGATTTTCTGCTATCTCAAAAGCTGCATTTTCCTATCATTAGGAAAATTTTTGCCTGAAATCTAACTCCAGGAACTTAATACACTGTCACTGTGAGAGAGTACTTCCTGGGGGAACGGGATTGGCATCCCCATTGTCAATCATCATAAAGGTTGATCCTAACAGGAGAAACGGAGAGGCTGGGGGATGATCTCAGTGCCTGAGAATAGGGAGCATCTTGTTCCCTATCTACCTCAGGGACTCAGTGTCACAGGAGCCTGAGTGCTGGAGCAGCAAGGCAAGTGACTGTGTAGAGGATATGTTGTCCCTGGCTGCTGGAAATGAAGCAAGGGCCTATGACAAAGGCTACCCCCAAGAGATTTGGGATGGAAGTGGGGGCAGGAACTTTAAGACAGGTCCTATAGGTAACATCTCTCTTCTTTTTGGAACGAACTTAAAAACCTTCAAAATCTTCACACTCTTTTTAAAGTTTTTTTTGGATACTTTATTTTAGTTTTATTTTATGTGTACATATGTTTGCCTGAATGTATGTATGTCCCTGCACCATGTGCATGAAGTGCCTCGCCTGGCCAGAAGAGGCTATTATATACCCTGGGACCGGAGTATCTAATTGTCGTGAGCCCAGTGTGGGTGCTGGGAATTGAACCAGGATCCTCCTACATTCTGAGCCGTCTCTCTAACCCCAAATCTTAAAGTTCTTAAAATGAGAAAACGTTTTGAAGGGCTTTGCTTTGAGAAGGTAAACTGAAGAAAGGGATTGATCCACTGGCAGCAGACGTATGATTAGCGGAATCTCTTTTCTAAGGCCAAGGTGGCAGAAAGTGTGTTCCACCATGTGACATTGTCACAGAGTCAGTGCAGCAGGCATAGACTAGTTGCAGACAGATTCTGGGAGCCAGCATCTTGTGCCCCTGCCCCGAGAGTCCATCAACAAGAGTCCAGAGAGAATGATCTCAAGCCTTCTCAAGAGCATCAAGTGCACATGCGCTCACCAAGGTTGGTGAGTCACGACACATCACCATGGTGGTTTGCACCATTACAAAGTTTTAAATAGTTTGTGTCATTACCCATTGTTTAGTTTATATTTGTGGTGGACGGTTGGTCAACGACAGGATGCAAAAATCCATTGATGTTGAAACACACATTTACAAGAAAAGGGAGAAACATAATTCCACAAATTTTCTCAGCATTTTTCTTTCCCAAATTCACAGACTATATTTAACTAATCAAAATATTTATATAGCACACCGAGAAGACTCCAGTTCTATAAAATCTTTTAAAAGGGAAAACATTTTGCCAATAATATGAAAATTGTCTTTTGTTTAATAGGATTAAAGCTTATCCCCAACAAAATCTTTTATTTGACACCAAATACTAGCAAATAACAATTCTTTAAAAAAAAAAAAAACTATACAAAATTCAAACTTACTAACAATTTTGATAGAATGCCATATATTATATTTATTTCTATATTTTTTGAGGCAGAAATGATATTTTATTAATTCTTTGAGTGTTTTATATGATTAATTTTAATAATCTTTTCGTTCACCCTCCACTTTACCCACGCTCAACCCCTCCATCCTTCCCCTCCCTACTCACCCAACTGCTGAGTTTTCTTTGTTTTGTTAATCCCATAAGTTCACTGTATATGGCCCAACTACTCTTGGGGCCTGTCTTGGAGTGTGGCTAACCTAGCAGGGGCCATGCCACTAAAGAAAATGGACGGGGTTGGGGATTTAGCTCAGTGGTAGAGCGCTTGCCTAGCAAGCGCAAGGCCCTGGGTTTGGTCCCCAGCTCCGAAAAAAAAAGAAAATGGACTCTCCCTCTCCTAGCCAATACCAAAGGTCAATACCTCCTCAGCTAGATATGGGCTTTATGCCCACTACCCTCCTTCCATTTTTGGATTTTGTCTGGCTTGAGCTTACAGAGGTCTTGTGTACACTGTCACTACCTCTGTGAGGCTATGTGTACAACTGACTTGTCGTGTCCGGAAAACAGTTTCCTTTGGCCCATGCAATCTTCCTGCCTCTCTTCTGTGGTGATTCCAAGTGTTGATGGAAGAGCTGTGGTATGTATATCCCTTCTATGTCTGAGCACTTTACAGTCTCTTATCCTCTATATGCTGACCAGTTTGAGGGCTTCATGTTATTAATTGCTGTCTACTTTAAGAAGAAGCTTCTCTGATGACTGTCATGAGCTGTACTGATGCACTAAGTGTACCAAGAAGTCACTGGGGGTCATTTGAATACTATGTCCATTTAGAAGAGTAATAAACAATATTAGTTTCTCCCATAGGGCCTACGGTACATCTAGGCCCAGGCCTTTGGTCTTATTAAAAGTGCCTGCTATGGGTTCTATATGATGCAGTGAGCCTTGGATTCAATCACAAAGTGGTTGGTTACTCTCATACGTTTGTGCCACTATTGAACCAGTGGGGTTATCTGACTTATCAGGCCAGTCATTGTCGTAGCTCTCAGCGTTCTCATCTGCATGAGACTGTTAGACTAGCTGTCTTCTCCTGTACAGGGCACACCACCTATTAGCATTATGAAGCTAGGGAGTAGGGATGATGCTTCCGGATCAGTACCAGATTCGTCCATGCTCTATGACTCATGGATGTTGTGTCTTCAGCAATGAATTCTTAATGCCATCTTTTAGAGAATAACCAAGAGAATTGCTAATAGTCTGTAATGGTTAAGAGTCTGTGGGACCCCGTTAGTCAACAATTCCAAAAGAGATAAGCCATTCCTGACACTAGTGTTTTCCTTTTCTAGCATAGGGTGTCTTATTGTCACCCATTATAGGGTAATTCCATTTAAACTCTTTTTATGTATGTATATGATTTTGGAAGCTCCTACAATAATAGAGTTTTTATATGGCTATTTCAAAAGGTCTTTCACTTTAGTTATCCCTCCTTCCTCCCCTCCTATTTTAAGGTACATTTCATCTCTAAGTAAACACTCATTAAAGTTTTTCATTTTTAAATTCTTAATAATATCAGTTACATAACTCATTTCATGACATATATAATAAAATTCCATATTACTACGGAGATGTCTAAAGAAAAAAATTGACAAAGATACCTTAACTAGATTATGCTGTTTAAATATTCGCAAATGAAGATACTAAACCTAAACAGTGTAAACGTCATGACTGATGTACGACATCTGCTAAGGTTTGGATCTGGATTGTTCTTTAAAGGCATGTATGTGAAATGTTCAGTCCATAGCCTGTGGTATCATTGGAAGATGGTGGAATCTTTAAGAAGTTAGGCCACATGAAAGGATATTAGGTCATTAGGGATATACCCTTGAAAGATACATCTGATCCCCAATCTCTCTCTCTCTCTCTGCCTCTCTCTCTCTCTCTGCCTCTCTCTCTCTCTCTCTGTCTCTGTCTCTCTCTCTCTCTCTCTCTGTCTCTCTCTGTCTCTCTGTCTCTCTCTCTGTCTCTCTCTCTGCTCTCTCTCTCTCTCTCTCTCTCTGCCTCTCTCCCTCTCTCCTCTCTCTCTCTCTCTCTCTCTCTCTGTTTCTCTGTTTCTCTCTCTCTCTCTCTCTCTCTCTCTCTCTCTCTCTCTCTCTCCTTCACCAATCACGAGGTGAGCAGTTTTCCTCACCACTTCTGTTTTGATGACCTACACTGTCACAGGTAAAATCCTGAGGGCCTAGTGACCATGGATTGAAACCTACACATCTCAAGCCAAAACAAACCCTGCCCTTTATTAAATTTATTTCCTCAGCAATTCTATCATGGAACTAAAAAGGTAACATAACAACTGAACTAGAGGACTCCTTTGTGCTCCGAAATTACAGCTTTTTCTGGATGACAGGTGGCATCTCCATAGCCTTGATTGGAGGAGTGAACTAAGGAACTAAAATATAGCTTTCCAAGGGGGAGGGAGTCCCCCTTTTCTGAGAAGAAGGGGAGGTGGAAATAGAGGAAGGGATTTGGAAGAGCAGGACTGGAAAGAGAGAAGGGAGAAAGGCTGTGATTGGGTTGTAAAGTGAATAAAAAAATAAAAAAATAAACTAAAAAGAAAGAAGAAAAATGTTAAAGTTTTCACACCTAATGTGAGGCAATTAACCCTCTGAATAAAATTAATGAAAAATAACTTTGATGTTAGCAAGATAGTTTATTGTGTAAAGGTGCTTGCTCACAAGCCTGACTACCTACCTGAGTTGGATTGCCAATGCCCACACAGTAGAAACAGAGAATTGATTGACAAAATTATCATCTGACCTCCACATGCACTTCCTGGTGCACACACAGACACAGATGCAGACACAGACACAGACACACAGACACATACAGAGACAGACAGACAGACACACACACACACTTGCACGCCTGCACGCATACACACACACAACATTTAAATAATAACAATAACAACAACAACAATAATAATAATAATAAATTTCAAACTGTAAGTATTCTAAGAACTTTGTATCACATCAGTTCGTAGAATTGATCTTGCCAAGGGCATCAGCGGTGTGAAGTAAAGTCCTAGACTGGGGCAGTTTCCCATCCTGAGGTTAAGAAAAAGCAGACTCTGACACAACAAAAACTAGCATGCAAGCTCGTCCCCACCCAACCACAGTGCTATGACGGCTCACACAAACGTCTCTGGCTAGGTTAGGAAAACTACACTGAAAGATTTATAATGGTATATTCAGATGTCAAAGACCTAAAATAGAAATAGAGGTAAGAAGGGCCCATCCACCGCAGTGATTCACATCTGCTTGCTTTGTGGGAAGTGTTTACAGCAGGAACACTGAGGTGAGGCAGATGCAGTGATCTCCAGGATCTAGTTACAAATTCATTCACATTCTACCTATTTGCAAACAGGACCAAGGGCTAAAGTAGGAATGTTGAGCCACTGAGAAGGAGTGCACTGGACGTATGTATACATAAGGAGACACAAATTACGCTGCTGGAGGATAAGAAGGTTACCCTGGCAGTTAATGGAACAGATAACATGTGATTCTGTGTGTCTCCATGTAGGACAGTGGCTCTCAACCTTCCTAATGCTGTGACCCTTTAATACAGGTGCTCATGTTGGGCTGACCTCCAACCACAAAATTACTTTGCTTTTATTTTACAACTGTAGTTTGCTACTGTTATGGGTCATAATGTACATATCTGTGTTTTCTGATGGTCCTAGGTGACCCCTGTGAAAGACCCATTTGACCCCCTAGAAGGGTTGAGACCCACACATTGAGAACTATTGATGTAGGAGATATGACTTTTACCAGCTTCATGAGATCTTTTCTCAAGTGATATCTTCATTTTGTCCATGTTAGCATATGTAATAAAGCAAGTGGTAAGTTTGGGCATCATACAGCATTTACACAGATAATGGGATGATTATGTTATAGTTATATTAGTCAAAAAGTGAGGAGAAGCAGTGTTGCACCTAGTCAAATAAAAAGAAGTAAGAGGTATTATGGCCTTTAGGGAAAGTCCTACTGTGACTTGGTGGGGAGACACAGAACTGAGACACATTACTCACTGTTTGTTGAAACAGGCAAGATGTCTATGTAAGCAGGCTTATCTGTACTAAGCAAGCCTCTTCACTTCTTTCTGATGATATTTAAGATAATCTTGAAAGAATAATACTTCTCAAATAAGAATGTGTAGAAAATAAGGGAAATGTTAAAGGAAATATGGAAGCCCGGAAGTCTTGTAATGAATTGACAGCCATTTAAAAGAGCTCATTAGCATTCGATAACCTTTGGAACGGGCAGAGTGCTGCTCTGAAGGTTCTAAGATTGTCGGCTCTACAAGTTACAATTAATAAAAAGGAGAAGAATGAGAACTCGGCCCGTCAGAAAATTGCCAGCCAGCAGGACGGGGATTAAGAATATAATTGTAATGTGATAGAAAGAATTAATGATTTAAAACACACGCTGCTCTGTCCTTTAAAAACCCATGTCGTAAGGAGTTTATCACAAAAGTTATAGCTTTTATTAACTATGGGAAGAAAGAAAACTTCACTCCTGAGCATGCAAACTTTAAAATAGCCTAGGCTGCCCATTTCTCCTGACACTCCATCTGCATCCCCTTTTATTTTTTCTGTCTGGTCATCCATTATCTATTTCCATTACCAGCCATTCACTGAATGTTCCAGACCTCCAAAATGAAAGTCTAAGTAATCATCTCTGTGCTCAAAATGCACTTTACACAAGGAATCAAGTATGAACCGAATACTAGGCATGAAGCAACGAAAATAATCAGCTTGGCCAGGCCCGGCCAGGGCCACTACTCCTGGCTGCATCTTCATCCTACTGTTGATTAATCAGGTCTGAGGGAGTCCAGAGTATGCCCAATACGATCTTCATAGGAACCCATTAGTGATTGTCATTCTCTCTATCCTGTTTCAATGGCTGGCTAAACACCCGCAGATCCATACACGTGGTGCCCTTATCAAATATAATGAAGTTCAAAAACGCACAAGTATCTCAACAGGTTCAAGATGAGGCACGGGTAACCGTCCAACATCCTTAATGATAAAAATTCTAAATGGATCAATGATAAAATGCCAATGGCTTCGGTGAAGGCTGCTGGAGAATTGATGAGCACAAAATCAATTCCATGGGCAATTCTAGCAAAGCACGCGATCCCCACCTCTTGAGGTCATGTTCTAGTTCCTAGCAGACAGGGAGTACTCCTTGGTGCTTGTGCCTAGAGCATCTTAAGACGTTCCTGTACTGCTAGCAAACTGAATCTAGTGATCTCCGCCACGATCAGTAGTAATTCTTCCCAAGGTTGGTTAAACATAGGCAGATCAATAAATATGATGCACTTATTAAATATAATGAAGTATGAAAATATATGACTACCTCAACAGACACAGAAAAGGCATTTGATAATAATCCAACAGCATTCACGTTAAAAATTCTGGACAGATCAATAATAAAAGTTATGCTCGTCAACACAATAAAAACCACATGGAACAAAACAAGAACTAACTCTATAGTGAGTGGGGACACTCGAAAGTTTCTCTGAGATCTGAAACATTTTCTGCCCAGTTTCACCTCTTTAAAAAAATAAATAACAAGGTTAAAGGGGCATGAAAGCATACATTTCCTTTGCTTTTCTGCACGACTAACTCCTTGTTATTGTCAGGCAGCTCTTTCTCTTGCCAGAGATGTGGGTTAATATCTATCTCGTTCTCTTCCTAGACAATCTGAAAATTCCAGGTCCTCAATAGTGGATTCCTAAACTCTGAGATACACTGATTCACACAGGATAATGGGAAGAAGACTGAAATCTGCTTTCAATGAGTCAGAAATAGAATGTGTATATAGCCCGTGAAATGGGCATTTTATAAAACGTAAAATAATTACTTCCAGAATGTTTAATGAAAGACTTCCCATTCACAACAAACTGTGTGCTAACACAGTGTGGTAGGTCATGTGCTCAGTGGACCCTCTACTGGGAAACGTGGACTGATTGCAAGAGACTGGATTTGCCTATATTTCCAACCAACTCGTGCTCGATTTCCACGTTAAACACAAAAAATAACTTTATAAACCATACTACTTTTAAGTTAATAAAGATCATAGCAAAAAAAGAAAAATAAGTAACAGCAACAAAAACAGCAACAACAAAACACAAAAAGGAGGCAAACTTCAGTATCTCCGCTGGGGAACGTTGCAGCAGCAGCAGCAAGAGACTAAAGTGAGTTGTTTCTCTGTGAGAATTGGCTGTTCCCTAGTCTCATGGTGAGGGAAGTCGCATGTATTGTGCAAAAGGACTCAGATATTGCTGGAGGTTTGCTTCTCCGGGAAGCAACATGATACTAACCAAGGCCTGGGACCTTCCCACGTTCATAAGTTTTGGTTGGGATGTGCATTTGTAGGATGTGAAACATTCCAATCGTTAAAAGTGTGACAAAAACTGACAAGCAGGAAGCAGTGTGTCCAGTGAGAGGAATGTGTGTCTCTTGGAAAAGGTCACATTGCTGGAAGCGACTGACTTCCTGGTGAAGCTGACTAGAGACTACTGTAAGTTAGACTGACTTCAAAGCCCTTTTCTTTTCCTTTTGGAAGTTCATGAAGGCTTCTCACCAAAGGTACCAATCAATACCCCCAGAATTTCCAGGAAGAAATAGTTTCTCAATCCAATTTTTTTCCCCAATAAGAGTACATATTGGGTAGGACATATGAATTCTAATATCCTTTGGATTTCTCAGACAGCCAGGTCATTAGTTGACCAGATGAAACCCAGAATGATGAGTTAGGCTGACCCAGCACTATGGACCAGTAGAGAACTGTGAAAGAGATTATGACTTCCCATAATGTTACCCACCAATGATGTCACCCACCAATGATGTCACCCACCGATGATATCACCCACCAATGATGTCACCCACCAATGATGTCACCCACCAATGACGTCACCCACCAATGATGTCATCACCCATGAGAATGAACTTTGAGACCTGAGACAAGATTCTTTTGTTGATACCACACTGTTCATGGGTATTTCATGAATATTTGAATCATTCCAGAACCAGAGTATCTGAGTGTTAGCTTTGAGACAAGCATAAGTCAGGTCTCCTACCAACCTATGACTATTTGACAAACAGAGTTCTCAGTGCTGCACTGTGCTTTCTTTATAAGACTGAAGGCTTTAAACATCTCAATTTACTTCAGAGCTATGTCCAATTATGACAATATTGGTTTTCAACAGTTTTGCTAAGACAGTATACCCATTTTGAAGTGTAAGCATCAAGGATATAATAACATCATTATATCGTTATTATATCAAATTATATTATATATATATATAACTATGTAAAGGAAAGAGTTTAATATAACAATGTTAATCTTATGTTTTAAATGTAAAATTACAACAAAAAGTGGAACCTGAATCCAGTTGAATTTATCCATAGCAGCAGCAGAAAGAGGTGAAACTCAGCTTTAGTTCATGTTGAGATGTAATTTATATTGAGACTCACATATACCAAGCCAGCCTTGCACTTTCTATGTAGCTGAGGTTGGCCTTGAAAGGGATTACATATCTTGCATGAATGTTCCCTTTCGTGTTTTGGTATTCTACACCAGGTTTTCTGTGAAATTGAAGCGTGTGTAAGAAAATCCTTCTGGAATATGAAAGTTTACACTTTGGGGAAAAATTCAGTTTAGTTAATGTGCAATATGATATTTATGCAGGTACCCTCCAAAGTCCCCCAGAGACGAGAGGTTCAGATCCTCATTAGATGCTGGTCTGAGCTGAGCATTTGGGACTACTCCATCAAATTGCTGCTGAAATTTTACACTCACTCACCTCTGCTTTCTATGATACTGTCTCTACTGATGTTCCTCAAAACCAATTTATACTTTGTATGAATGTTTTTGCCACAGCAATTAACATTTAATATTTTTATCTACCTAAATATATTACAATTCTCCATTACATTAAATAGTTGCTACAAAATCAATAATCCTTCTTTACTCTATTTGTATTATATTAATTCAGATCATTTTAAGACCTATTTTTGTTATTATTATTAATAATATTATTATTATTGTGTGGTGTGTGTGTGTGTGTGTGTGTGTGTGTGTGTGTGTGTGTGTGTGTGTGTAAGCCAGAGAGGGAGCTGGGGTCAGGCAATTCTGAGCCACCCGATGTGGGTAATGGAAACCAAACTCAGGTTTTCTGCAAGAACTGCAAAAGCTTTTAACCCCTGAGTAACTTCCACGAAACTAGCCAGCCTGCAAGATCTGAGGAAGTCAGGAAGGAATGCATGGTAGGGTTAATTAATATGAAGTTCAAGAAAGCTAATTTAAAAATAAAAACAAGAGTAGTCATCTCTGTGGAGGTAGCTGGTTTGCCGGGAAAACACAAGAGTGGACATCACACACACAGGACGGGCTTCCAGCGTGTGACATGGGGACTTCAGAGGGATAATCCTGAACACTCACTTGAATGGTTGAAAGGAAGAAAAAAGCGGGCACCACTCTATGTATTTGTTTATCCAGCCCGAGAACACCTTAGACAAAGCGTTGTTGTCCGTGCCACCGTTTGTTTTTCTTTCTGGAAAGGAAGTTAAAGTATGAATAAAGAATGATGTTTTTGTTCAGTAAGTGACTAAGTTCAGACATTACGGCCAATGGATATCCTTCGGTGGATAACAGTGTGCTTTCCTATGAGTCCTCTAAAAGTCAAGCAAACAGAGAAGAATAACTTCTCCATGACTAACAGGTCCACAGAGTGCCTCTGAACACCTGTACAGACAGCCTGGGGGCTTCAGCTCCATTCATGCGAACCTTTGGCAAATCTAGGCCAGTGATTCATGCCTTTCTCATGCTGAGACAGACCGTTTAATACAGTTTGTCATGTTGTGGTGACCCCAACCATAAAATGCTCTCGTTGCTACTTCATAACTGTAATTTTACTACTGTTAATGATCTCAAGGCAAATATTTTCGGAGGCACAGGTTTTGCCAGAGGGGTTGCGACTCACAGGTTGAGAACCGCTGATCGACATGCTTTGCCGATCACCTCTCCACCGTACCTTTATATGTGATAGCAGAAATCCCTCCTGTGTACACAGTTTTTAACCCGCATGTTATATCTTGTTTGCCCTTCCCAAAAGTCCTGAGGTGAAAGAGGAGCTTCTGCTATCCAAAATTGTTAACAAATGTAAAAACAAGGTTTGGAATAGATAGTCCCAGAGCGTCTAACTAACAAGAGAAAGTACTGAATTCCAACCTGGGGCACCGGACTCCAGGCAGGCAGTTCTAAGTAAGGGACTGTCAGCCGGGACAGAGCAGTGTCATTGGTCTCTGGCTGTCCTTCCTTACAGACAGTCTTGGGCAATAAGCAAAGAGTGTTGCTGTTGCTTTGGGGCTAAACTTGGCCAAGATATCCAGCTTGGTGAGAACGAAGTGCATGAGCTCCAAAGATAAGAGCAGAGACATTTTATTTCATGGGATTTACAACCAAAACGCTCATCGATGGTGATGTGTGCTCATGGGCAAGGCTGAGAGGTGGAGTAAGAGAAGTCTGAACTCTTTTATGGCATTCTCTCTAATTATTGACACGTCACTTCGCCTCAACTTTCATAAAGGTTCATGGGGGCGCTGCATGATTTTGGTGCTTGCAATAAGGCTTAAATTAATAGAAATTAAATACCTTGCTTATAAACTGGAATAATTAATTTTACTACTTTTTTTGTCAACTTGTGCAAATCCAGACACATTTGCCTCTTGTTCCCTAATACGAATGGACTATTGATACACGCAAACACATATGCGTGCATATCAGTGCACATAGAGATAGAATATAAGTGTGCATTTCTATCTTAGGAAAACGCAACTTCTGGCAAAGTCAGGAAGAACAGATTGTACTAAAGCCAATATCACCATTAAACATAAACTATTATAAGAGGACACAGTCCATTGTGACAGAAGCTCTTTGTCTATTGTTTATCATCCTTAGGCTTTTAACCCTGTGATCAAATATAGCGAAAGCATGTCATGAGGGCGAAAGCATGATCAGACACATGACCATGGGCAAGTCACTAAAACTCTTAATGCAAGGGAGCTGACGTCAGGGCTCTGACCCATTTCCCTTTCCGTCTCATACAAGTCTCTCACAAGGCACAGCTGAGATAAGAATACAGGAAAAGGGGCTGTGTGTGTGTTCATTCAAATCCTTACTCTGTTGCCCCATTATGCATGGAGCTAGCCACCCAATAGCAGAGGTAGTGCTAAAGGAGGCATCTGGAACATTTGCTGTGAGCATCCCGTCCGAATATTAGAGTCATCAGACGTTAGAGGTTTAGAGGTATAGACTCCACATCCCCGTAAAGCAAAAGCTGCTGTAACAAATGTTACACACACACACACACACACACACACACACACACACACACACACAAATCTCAGTTGCATAGCATCTGCGTAGCACACACAGGAAGCTCCAGCTTGTTGAAAATAAATGAACTCTGTATCCCTCAACAGCCGAGACAACAGAGTCTCGATAGGTGGATGAGCACACCGTGAGCTGGACCGTGGCCTGAAATTCCCGAAACAAAACCCCAGAGCTGTGTAAGTTGACCTTCTCTCTCTTGGCACAGTTGACCCCTTAAAAAAGAAGAGATGAGACATCCCAAAGCACACTGAACTTTTAACGACAGCAGCTCAAAAAAAAAAAAAAGCTAAGAAAAGTTGGGGGAAAATGCATGGGTGTGCCCATGCGATGCTGAAAGAACACACTGATCGACTTGGCCACTTTCTGTTTGGGGAGTAAACAGAGATTGTTTTAGAGTCAGATACGCCAAGGTTGCTGTGGGATGCACAGTGTGCTGAAAACAAATTTATCTGTCTATTATAAACAGGCTTCCAACACGGCAGGACCCACTTCTCCATAGCAGTCGGGCTTACAGTGACATAAAACAGAACACCAGGAACTGTATTTAGAAAGGCTAATCTAAAAATCGATTCAGCGGGGAGAAGTGTACAAATGCTTAGAAAAAATATGCATGCACAAGGACAGTATAAATAGGAAGTGGGTTCTTTTTCTATAGCCTGAGAGCTCTTTTTTTCTTTTTTTTTCTTTTTTTTTTTTTTTTTCTTTTTTTTTTTTTTTTTTTTTTTTTTTTTTTTTTTTTCTTTTCATTTTTTTTTTTTTTTTTTTTTTTTTTTTTTTTTTTTTTTTTTTTTTTTTTTTTTTTCTTTTTTCTTTTTTCTTTTTTTTTTTTTTCTTTTCTTTTTTTTTTTTTTTTTTTTTTTTTTTTTTTCCCCACCCCCCCCCCTTTTTTTTTTTTTTTTTTTTTTTTTTTTTTTTTTTTTCTTTTTTTTTTCTTTTTTTTTTTTTTTTTTTTTTTTTCTTTTTCTTTTTTTTTTTTTTTTTGTTTTTTTTTCTTTTTTTTTTTTTTTTTTTTTTTTTTTTTTCTTTTTTTTTTCTTCTTTTCTTTTTTTTTTAGCCTGAGAGCTCTTAATAGTATTTTCTGGGGGAACTGAAGAATTTTCCTAGTGAGAAAATCTTGTTAAGTGTTACCGTCATCACCTGGGCAAGTGCCTAAAGATATAGCTTACAGGGTGAAATTTAAAGTAGGTCTCCTGTGTTGAAAGAGAGGGAATTCCAAGTATGGTCCCTTAGATTGCCCTCTTTAGCCTCTCAAACATAAAGTTGGATGTGGTAGCAGCTAAAGATGGCTCCTTTTGGAGCTATGGCTATACAACTCCGGTGACCCTTAGATTCTTACAAGGTGTAACCTAAGTAATTTTGTGATCTGTCACCTTTACAAGCTAGGAAGAATAGCTACTGTGAGGACAATCATGCAGGAAGTGGATGGGGATAGAATTCACCACAATAATTCATTTAGGAAAGATCTTGAAGCCATTTAGACTTGGCTTTATTAATTTATTTATTTTGTGTCTGTGTGTGTGTGTGTGTACATGCATGCTTACACATGAGCACACATGCATGTGCACCTAGATGTCAGGCAAGTTAAGAAGTGGGCAGCGACCTCTCTGGAGCTGAATTTACAAGTAGTTTTGAGCCACCTGTTGTGGGTGTGAGAAACTGAATTCAGGTCATCTACAAGAGCTCTTCAGCCTCTGAAATACCATCCTTCCTGGCCCACATTAGGTTTGCATGCATTGCCCTGGAAACCTGTATCAGTTCCACTGATGAGAACAGAAGCAGAGACTGCAGCAGTTCTGCATCACAAATACACTGTCTGTGACAAGAGGATGCTAAAACGGTCCCACATTGGGGGCGACATAAGTCAGAGAATGGCACCACTCAAGTGTTGTCTGTGATAAGTGTCTTGGCTTCTCCTTCCACCCCAGTAACCCTTGACCAAATGGGCTCTGCCGTGTTGTCAGATCTATGCCCTCAGTCTTTGTGTTGCTTATTGATGTATCTGGCACAGCTGATCACCCATTCCTCCTCTTTCTTCCCTGTTCCTACTCTAGGAGCATCTCCCCCAAGAGCTAAGCCCTTTTAACCGTCCCCTCCAGCCTTCATTTTCCCAACCCCTAAATATCAAAATACCTCATGGGCATAAAGAAAATAACAATTACATGTAATTTAGGTACGGGGGAGAGTCCAAGCAGCTGCATCTAAAGACGAGTCACTAATACACACTCCCTACTGCTCCCCCAAAGTCCCCAAGATGGCAGCTTGCTAATGATGACCTTCTCTGTGCAGCAGGGGAAGCAGAGCAAACTACCTTCAGGAACCTTCATCTCACTAAATACTGAACCTTCACTGAAGAGTGGCCGTCAAACCTGAGAACACAGGTAAAGGCTTGCCAAGTTTTAAATGATGTCTGTAGTGGGCGGACCAAGAAGAGCTTGTCCAGGGTGATTCTATCAAGGTGGCTTGTGTGTCAGGGGACTCAGACTAGATGTCTGTGCAGAGACCAGTGGGGAAGCCACATTGTGTAAGGAGCTCATGGTAACACAGGGTATCTCCTTAAGCTGTCGATGAGTGCTTTCCTGGGTTTCTACCGCCATAGAAAGCCCTTCCTCTGAGCAAGACAGGTAAATGCTCTCTGATCTATTCTAATTCTTCAGTTGAAAGAACTTATTGATAGCATGAGAAGAAGACCTTGGCTTTTCAAGAATCAAAGGAGTTTGGATCCCATCAAAGTGACAGAGGATGAACAAAGAAACTAATATTCATGTGTTTCTTGCAGCAGATCGACTGCTTTTCCTAGCTACTTTCCATTCAACCATTATGAACTCGTAAGACAGATGATTTGATCCTCGTATAAACTAAATACTTTTTGTTCTGGTTACACAGGCTAAGGAACTAGTTTCAAACCCATTTTCTCGGTTTCTAAAGATAATTTTTCTTCTCTAAACCACACTATTCACTGTAATTTCACAAACAGGGCCCTAACAGGTTGAAATGTGCCTAAAGTTCAAAGTCAACATATGGCCATACTTAAAGTCTGGTTTGGCAAGCTCATGCTCATTCCACTGTGCAAGAGAACTAGCATGTTTTCTTCTAAAGCCAGGAAGAAAGAGGGAAAATAGGAGACATCAGGAGGAGGGAGTTTGGAGCCCAGATCTTTATGCTGGACAGGAATGAGCTTAACACGTAGAAAAAAAGAGCAGATTTGAGAACATCCGTTCCTTTGTGTTTCTATACCCTTGAGTAGGTGAGTTGGACCCATCCCAGGATGAGGCTCAAATTGAAGTTGGAATCGCTGCTCAGTTATTTTCGTGGGCAGGAACTCAGCAATAATGAGATCAGGATCAGGATTTCAGTCTGCCTGAACCTCCTCTGTTCTACAGCCAAACTGCAAGGTTTCCTCTACCCAGCCAACCAAGAATCTCACCCTTTTGGGTGTAAGTAGGAACCTAAGAAATCACGGGCCAGCACGCAAAACCAAGCACATGCCTGTGGCCAGTGGATCTAAGTCACAAGCTTCATGTTATATCAGGAACGGCCCTCTATATCTGGTCAATAGGGTGCTGATCCAAACACTGAACCAATAAGAAGGGTACACTCTCTGTGTAGCCCCCAGAATGATAGTTTTTCTATCCCAGCCCCCCTCCCATTCCCATAGGGGCACATAATTCCCTGGAAAACGCATTTGATGTAGCTTAAGGTAACCTAATTCGAGAATTGAATTTCATACCTGACCACATAGAACTAAATGTGGTTTGCACCTTGCTTTTAAAAACATCGGGTTCCAAACAATTGTCATAATGTTTTGAATTCAGTGAGTTACTTCATAGGAAGTCCTAGTTTGGTTTTAATGAAGGAGGTAAGGTTTGGGGCCCAATAGAACCTCTATTAGACAAAAATGTCTTTCTGTCTTCAGCTCTGACAACAGTAAAATAGGTCAAGAGATGAAAGTCCTCACAGGATGGAGGGGATGGTATGCGCCGCCTTGACTCGTGTTTGTAAAAAAAAAAAATCACAAGTGGCATTTCCTCAGAAAACTGGGACGTAATAGAGAAGCGAATACTACACAAAACTCTTTTCCTTGGGGGGAGAGCAGAGCTGGGGGCATGGCACACCCCTTGGCAGGACTTCAGCTGGAGAAGAAAGGCTGCTCTGTGTGCAGTTAGCCTGCTGGCGAGGTGTCTTTACTGACCGATGCTATTGCTCTGGTCTCTCTAAAAGATTGGTTGGTCTTTTGGGATGGGTTTCCTGATCGTAGAGAATGGAAGATTCCTTAATTCCTTTTCAAACCCAGAACCTTAAAATATATGTGTGTGTGTGTGTGTGTGTGTGTGTATGTGTATGTATATGTGGTATATGATATATATGATGTATATGTGTATGTGTGTATGTATATGTATATGGTGTATATGATATATATACATATATACATATATATATACGTATATACATATATATATACGTATATACATACATATATATATATATATACATATATATGATCAAAATAGCCATCAGTTATCTGCCTTGGGGATGAGGTTTGACATCCTTAGGTTTGAGAGCCCAAAACACAAAGCCCTCCACTTTACACTAGATATATCTGCAAATGTTCGTTTAGACCCACAGGTGATCTCTCTCCACTTACCCAGAAGGCTTTGCGGTCCAAATGCTGGTGGGGACTGCCCATCCCTTTCTGTCTGGCTACCTTTCCACTATGGCACGGGGATGTCTCTGATTATGGAGCTGTCTTCTGCTTCTTTGTAATGCCATTTGAGCGATGGTGTCTGGCGAGGTTGAAAACGTCATGTGTATACAAAAGTGAACCAGTGTATAAACCAAGGAAGGAAGGCAGCAAGCATCTGCGGTTTGCCAACAGTTTAGTCTCGCAATACCTCAAGACGTCCAAAAGTACAGGAGAATGTGTGTGCAGACATTAAACATTGAGCCCAACGAGTTAGTCACCTCCTCACTAAATAAACGCACCCCTGGTTTAGCACTTGGCCCATGTCTTACTATGAAGTGGTCTCTTGCTCCATTGCTCCGTGCCGTAGGGGCCAGTAAGACAAATTTCCTTGTTCATCCTGGATGACTCTTTCGGTGTTCCCTTTATGGCAGAGAAGTGACAGCCCGAGTCAGGACCACGGTCTGCTGGCTCGGTGTAAAAGGGCAGCCCCTTTCTACCGGAATGTGGAAATTAAAGTTAGCTGTCTCTAATTGAAGCAGATCAACCGGGACAGCTGAATTAGCTGCTTGTAAGAAAGTCTCGCTCCTCCAGCTGTGTGGCAGGGGTGAGAAACCCTGCTCGTGGCATCTCTGACATAGGCTGAGGAAAGAGAAGAGCGAGCTGTTAGGAATCATTCTCTGCACCATTTACTTCGCAAACTAGGCTGCCGAGTGACTCTGGGAGTGAGCCCACAGGAAAAGCGAGCCGGACGGGCTCACGTCTACCTGGGTATTTAAAGTCTGCACTGTTGATTTTCCTCTAAGACCCCATTTTCTTTCTTTCTCTCTTTTTTTTTAGATCATCAAATATCAAGGTTATTATTAAGATTGGTGCTTGAAAACTAAATCTGGGAACAAAGGCAAACTAAAATTGTCTCGTGGGACTTGCTTATTTGTCCTTATTTGCAATGTAGCCTGGTTTTCACTCGCACCATAGCTCTTTGTATGGTGTGACAGGATACAGGCTTCTCAAAATGTTCGAGGCTACAGATGGATACGTTCTTTTTTTTAACATAACAAGGTCAAGTACTCTTTATTTGAGTTTCTCCAGGATTAACACCTGATAGGTACCTCAGGCTTCTTTTCAGCGTTTATAGACAGCATGTTACTATTGTGCTAACATATTTACTATTTAGACTATCTACCTCTGGTAAAGGGGCAATGGGGAAGACTGGAGAGAACTTCAGGTCACGGTTCACTTCTAACTTTTGCTTATGTATCCTTTGGATCACAGCTAACTTCCCTTACAGCTTTGGCCTTTCCGTCTGTAAACACAACTGAAACCCTACAGTCATCTGTATTTCCTGTCTTGACAGCCTCACCTTGAAACTGGGCACGTTCTCAAGGATGTAATAAGTCAGAGTCAAGTTGGACAACTTTCAAAGGCCTTTCTGGTGCCCTTTTCTAATCAAAGCATTTCTGTTTACCTTGACTCATGGTTCCTGGAGCCTAGAATATCGCTTGCTACTGTGGCTGCTGAGACTCAATAACTCCTTTCCGAATCGCCTAAATGTTAAACAAATACCATCCGTAATTAACTGAAAATGATCAAATGCCAGATTTGTAGCATTAGATGACACTTTTTTCTCACTTTCTTTTAAAAGGTGTTTGTGTTGGAAAATGGAAGGAAGATAATAAGGGAGAATTCCTCCTTCCCTACAATGAGTCTGAATGACCTTAATGAACACTTCCCATTGGGAGTTTCCTGAGAGCAAATGGTTGACCTTCTGAAGCATCAAAAACTGTAAAAGGAAGAAATATATGCAGGAGCTGTCTTCTCTACCTGTTTGTTGTCTGTGTCTCAGTTTATGAGGTGAGAGAAATGAGCTTCGTAGCAGAGCAGTAATTAATGTGATTGCAAAATTCTAGACAATGTCACAAAAGTGAGCTGGCCACCATATGCCACCATGAGGAGTATGTATGTCTGCTCACACTGGGACGGGAGCCACAGCTCTGCAGAGGCCCGCTGTGCAACCTTTGTTGCAAGGCTGGGTCTGTGGCCCTGTGGGTGGCTTCGGCCTGCTCCCATCTGCCTTGTTCCCACAGGTACCTCTCCTTCCCAGCTGGTCCCTTCCCCCCCGCTCCTTCTGACGATGACTTCCTCCTGGTTTTCATAACTGCTTCGCTGGTAGGCAGCACTGACAGTGAGGGTATTTGTTTCCCTTTCTTCCTGACTACAGGGAACTTGCCAACCAACACCACCTTGTTCAACTTTGATAAGAGCTTTCTTCTCTGCTGAAAATTACTCTCTCTCTCTCTCTCTCTCTCTCCTCCTCTCTCTCTCTCTCTCTCTCTCTCTCTCCCACCCAGAAAGCTTGAGAGTTGGAAACAGGCTGGATGACTATTAAAGTTTTTCTGTACCTAGTGCTGAGCCTATGATAATCAAAGCCAGTTACTTAACTCTAGCATTCCTCCTTACCCTACAAAGCCTGTACGCATACAAGTGCTAAATAAAAAGGAACGTTGACTGTTCTTTGTGTGTGTGCTTGGGAGTGGTGCTGTATGAGTGTATGGTACCTGTCTGTGTGTGTGTATTTGTGATAATGGGTGTGCATGCAAATGTATGTGTGTGTACATGGAGGCCAGAGTCAATGTCAAGTGTCTTTGTCAACCACTCTCTACCTTAGTTTTTGAGACAATATTTCTTACTGAACCCAAGGCTCGTCGAATCAACCAAAGTGGCTAGCCAGTTAGCTCCAGGAAAGTACCTGCCTTGTTCTCACCGGCTCCTGGATTACAGGTATATGATGATGCCAAACCCAGTTTTTTTATGTGGGTACTAGGGGTTCTGAGCTCAGGTTCTAATGCTCGCTCAGCAAGTGCTTTAACCAGTGGGGCCACCTCACCAGCCATATTCTGTTTATTAATAACAACTGTGAACACTCACTAACTGTTGAGTGTGTATGGCCGATTGCTCTGAGTATATCTGTAACAACTCATGAACTTTTCATCAAAATCCCAGTAAAGAAGAAAGGTCTTGGTGATGGTGTTGGTGGTGAATGTGTTGGTGGTAATGGTGTTGGTGATGATAGTACTGGTGGTGATGTTGTTGGGGGTACTAGAGATGATGGTGTTGGTGATGATGGTATTGGTGGTGTTGATAATGATGTTGTTGTTGATGATGCTGTTGGTGGTGCTGCCGGTGGTGGTGATGGTGCTGGTGGGGATGGTGTTAGTGGGGATGGTATTGGTGGTGGTGGTGGTGGTGATGATGGTATTGGTGCTGGTCATAGCAATGATGATTCCCATTTCATAGTAGAAGAATCTGAGACTTCCAAGACTTCAGCTATCAAATAGTTAAGAGGCAATCACTGATCCATCTTGCTTGAGTCTTACCCTTACTTCTATTAGCTACACTACTTCTGACAAGTTTGCTGATAGGAAGTCCTCTGAGCTGAGAAAACTTCAAATAAGAGAAATTTCCACTGGAATCTATTTAACAAAAAACAAAAAAAACCAAAAAAAAAACAGTAGCCATTTAAAGAAATATCCGCAAGGAAATGTTCTGTCTTTCCCCTCCTATTGGACGGGAATTTATCTCTAATGCAAAGATAATCTTAAAAATCCAACAAGCAGATTATTTTAAAGATCTTTCCTAGGTGGGTCTGGGGACACATTCCTAAAACCCCACTTGGAGAACCCAGAATTCAAAGTCATTCTCAGCTATATAGTGAGCTTTAAAGTTTTTTTTTCTATCAGTGGATGACTAAATTAAAGAAGTTATTGCACGAATACCAATTATTTCACCCTAACAATGCTAAATCTCAGAAAATTTAAAAAGAAATGAGATCTGTGTGCTGAAATACCCATCACTTAAAAAAAACAGAGTCCTCCCTGTATCCTAAACCTTCATCCCACTGCATCCCAAGTCCGTCCTTTGTAGGGACAGTACAGCTTAGCACTGCGGCAATGGTACCAGGCTCAGCTATCATCTGTGACCTTTGGCAGCTTAGTGCAATCCCCTTTTTAGTCCTAATGTCCATAAAATGGAGAAAACAATAATGCCTGTCTTTGTAAGGATTTAAAGGGTATTAAATGTGATGCTCTTTGAACAGGGCTGGCTACAGTATAAGCTTTTAGTCAATGTTTTCTGTCTGATGCTCTTGTTAGAAACAAATCCAGTCCTGTTCGGGACTCAGAGTCTGGACAGCAGACATGCTCAGACTCTGGTTATTAGCAGAACCCACCATTTCACTGGGTCCTCCCCACCCCTGGGAGCTGATTCCTCTTACTAGACTTGGTTTGTCTTTATTCATAACACCACACTACAATTTAGTATAAAGTTATCATGTTTATTGCTTAGATACTGCAACGCACGCACACACACACACACACACACACACACACACACACACACACACACACACACATATATTCCACCTGCTGGTAGGATCTAAGGTTCCATGAGAGTGGGAAAACCCACCCTTACTCTTTCACAGTCCAAGTCATGGCACAGATTGAAAAAGGCAAGCAGGCCTCTTCATCAAAATTCATTTTCTCTTCCTCAACTATCCTGCCTTCCAGTTCAGATTTTATTTTCTAATGAATAAAGAATAGCTATATATAGAGCAGCCTATTTATTATTTCCTGAGTTCCAGACACTACAAACTGAACATGGAAAAGGTAACGTCTCATTTAATCCTGTGGAATAGCACTATCATAACCATGCTCCCATGCTTCCCAGAGCACAGGGAGGTGAGGCCATTGGCCATGCTGGTCCAGTTAGCTTGAACAAGGACACAGGCTAGAGCTCTGAGCTGGTTTCTCTATGCCATCTGAGCCTTCAGGCTGTGACTGTGGGTCTGGAACAGTGTCCCTTCCTATGACTGTGGAAGCCGAATGCTAAGGATAGGACCTAACCCCAAAGGAGACGCCTCATCAGCACACACTGAGAACAAAGTCCCTATGGAATCAACAAAGGGGGGCCCAGTGTTTCCCGGCTAGCTAAAATAACTTTCTAAGGGAATAATCTACCTGTCTTCCAGTCCATTGCCTTCACTCTGCCACGGTGAATAACATGTCCCCGTGCACGCCAGTCTGCCCACCCAGCAGCAGAATACCAACAAAACAGAAACCCACCAAGCATGAGGCCCTGAACATTTAACAGCCTTCACCACTCAGTGAATGATCTATGAAACTTTGACTTTGCAAGGTGTTTGTCTATCTGTGGTTGCAAGGTTCTATAAAATTATGTCTCTGAGCTTTGGGGATAATTAATTTCACGACCAGGGAAATCCCATGAGATATGCAAATGAGATGTGAGATTTAACTTAACCCTGCCTTCAGTAGCAACCATGATTTCAATGACAAAGTTCACAGCCTACAGGTTCAGAACTCCAATCCTCCCTTGTCTAGCCTTGGGCAATTCCAGTTTGCTCAGAGCAGAATCATTTAAATATATCTGAAAATATATTCATATTACAGATTAGGGGAAGATTTAAGTGCACTGTCATTTATTAGAAGAAGGGCATCCAAGAGCTTTCTGACTTCATAAAGAAGTACCAGAGAAAGACGGGCATGACATACATACCTACGACCTAAGCACTTGTCTAGACGGAGCAAAGAGTTCATGTTCAAGTTCATGGCCAGGCTGGGCTATGCAATAAAATACTGTTTATAAAAACCAAGAACTGGAAATATAGGTCAGTGGCGGGACACTTGCCTGAGAAGCCCATGGCCCTGGTTCAATACCATCATGGAACAGAAGAGATGGAGGGGGTGTCAGGGAGAATGAATCAGAGAAAAAAAATGATGTGATTAAAGAAATAGACATTAAGAGGATTAGCCGTTAAAACTGTCTCATGGAGACTTCAGCTATATCATGATGGTGATACAGTTACAGAGAGGAACTGAGGTGTCCCTCACTGCTGCTGAGTAGCTCAAACACTCCTGATTGTATGACCTTCACTTCGGAGTTGTCACCTTACCTGAGGAAATCTGTCTTTCTATGTCTATCTCTGTGTATCTGTCTGTCTCTCCCTCTCTCCCTCTCTCCAACCCCTCTCTTCCAGCAGCTAACAACAGCCTATCCTTCCACAGCGAATGGGATTGTGTGTCCAACTCCCCTCTGCATGTTGGGATTTGGTCTGGATTGGGCTTGTACCGGTTTTGGGAATGCTGTCACCACTACTGCAATTTTATTGGTGGAGCTGACCTACGGGTCCAGAAGTCACTGTTTCCTTCTAGTCATTCACCACCTCTAGCTCTTACACTCTTCACTCTTTTCAGCCTTTTCTGCAAAGAGCCCCAAGCGTTGGGCAGAAGAGCAGGCAGGAGGCATATGTGTTGCCTTGATAGCCAAATACTCTGCAGTCCGTTATTCTCGGCACTTTGGCCAGATGTGAGTCCCAGTGCTAATCACCATCTGTTGCAAATAGAAGCTTCTCAGATGAGGATTAAGAGATGCATCGATCTATGGGTAGAACAGTAATTCGTTAGGAGACAGATTACTACTGTGATCATTTAGCAGCACAGTAGTAGTAAGCTCTCCCTTAGGGTCTATGACCTATATAGCCATAATTTCTTGGCCCGATTATGGTGCCAAGCATAGGTTTCATCTTGTAAAACAAGACTTACATCTAATTAAAAGGTAGGTGGTTACTTCCATGATGTTAGTGCCACTATTGCACGTGTGAGCATGTCTTACCAGCCCAGTGGTTATTGTAGCTGGAGGGGCAGTAGCTTGGCAGGGGTAATAGCTTGGAGTGGTTGCTGATAGCTCCCCCTGCCCCCGAGGCAGGCATAGCACCTTCCAGCACCATGAGAGCTACCCCCAGTGAGGATGAAAATGAAGCACAGTGGCATACTTAGTGTTTATGCAGACTAGACACGGAACTGCATTCCAGTCATCTTGGAGAAGGCAGGTTGATTTTCCTCCTGGGCACCTAAAAGTGGATGCACATAGCCGAGACTGGGTAAGAAACAATGTGTGGATGAAGACTGGAATCAGTTCATTCAATGTGTTTTGTATGTAGCGTTTACTGAGTTCTAGGTACTGAGGACACAGAAATGGTCAAATGGAAAGACCTCTTTCTCCTTGGAGCACATACTCTAGTGAAATGATAGATGGTTGAATAAATCCCAGGTAGGTATGAGAGTTCCTAAACTGTTTCACCAACAAGAAGAGTATATGTGCCTTAACCTGGATAGACTCGAAGAATTAACATCGCTTCGCTATAAAGATCAAACTGCCCATTCTTTAGAGTGGTGCCTGCCAGAGGCATGGAAAGGGTTTAAGGTTAAACCAATGGCAAAATGAAAAGGGTGTTTGTTCCTTCCCTATGAGGGGAGACAGGCACATCCCCAAAGCATCACATGCACATTCTGCTGAATTATTATTGCAAAGCAGAAAACTAATGTTGATCAGGCCCGTCATCACACTGCCCTCGGGTGTTGTTTAACATAGAGAAGCAAAAGGAAATGGAATCATTCATTACACAGATAAGCACCTGTTAGCTCATTTCTAGGGCTGACCAGGGAAGTGTCCTTGAGACATATCTCAATTATGTATCACATTTATAGTAAACCAATGAAGTGCCCCACCTTTAAATGCTAATATTTGCACCAGGCCTGTGCATTTCAAAAATAAAAGTAGACAGAGAGTAGGTTTTTCTTCACATCTGTATTCCTTCTTTGGAGTTTTAAGTAAAGTAAAAAAATAAAAACCTACAAAACAAACAAACAAACAAAAAACAAGCAAACTGATCCTGAGGACAGAAACCCTTGTATGGCTAGAGGGGCCAAAGCAAAAGGGGTTGATTAAGGGACAGATCTGAATTTGCTGGTAACGTCATGGTCAATCTGCCCTGGGCTAGTTCAGATCCTCAGATTTATAAGCTCTGAAGTTTAATTACTACCATGGTGCCCAGCTGTGCAAGACTTTAGGGACCCACTCAGATCGCAGTGAAAACCACACTGTTCCAGCCTATAAGCATGATTGCTAGTATGTGAGTCTACATTGGAACTTATCTCTGAGATGGAGCCCATGCTTTCTGATGGCCACCAACAGACGTCCACATGATGCATTAAAAGGGCATGAGTTAAAACCAATGAACTCGGACTGGGGCCTTAGCTTAGGAGCAGTGCTCTTACCTAGACACCCAAGGTCTGAGGTTCACTTCCCACAACCAGAAGAGAGACAAAACAGAAGTGGGGCTTGAAACGTGATAGGTCTGGAGACACAAGTGTTCCGTCACGAAATAAAGCAATGGTGTCCTGAGAAGATGACTCTATGATTCACATAGGCCTAAGGCCCTGACTCTGAACTTCATGGAAAGAGCTAAGCACAGCATGGGCACTTGGGAATCTAGGACTGGGAAGGTCAGCAGGTGGTCTCTCCTAGATAGCCCACTTGGTGATCTTACCAGGTCAGGGAGAGACCTTACCTCAGAAACGGGACAAATGGGAAACAATACCCAGGTTGTCCTCTGTCCTCCACATGCGTGTGCACTCATGTGCAAATGCACTCTCCTTGGATCATGTGTGCACCAGCCACACACATGAATACACATGCAGAGAGAGACTAAAAACAAATCTATAATTGAGTTTGATTAAATAGAGCATTACAGAAACTGGGTGTTTAGCATCTGAGTGAGTTTTAAGTCCAGCCCGGATCTTTTTCTATCCTTGGGAAAGCTTGCAACAGCTCAGTTTGCTTTTCTGAACAAAGGTGGTGAGGTTGGTGATCCATTTAGAGAGTTCAGTGTAGTGGTAGATACCCAGAAAGTACACAGTATGTGTTCGCCGTTGGTTTCCTAGCTGAAGGGTTGGTATGGGGGTTTTGAGGTGAAAGTCAGTCTTCACAGCAGTGTCTAGATGAAGAGCCAGATGGGACTGACATCATCACCTTCAACTGGATGGTGGGGCTGGCAGACAGGTTTACTGTCAGATGGTTTCCATGAGACACCCTCCAGTGCCCAGTCATCATCATAAGCAAACTGCAATTCACTTACGGAACAAGAGTTTTCTTTCCCACCAGCCATCTTCCAGGCACACCTCCCTCAGGTTGAGCGGGTGGTGGGGTTCTAACTCTTCCAAGTCAATAAGACTGTTCGGTTTGTTAACTATAGCCTGTAAGTTTCAGCCTCGAAGCTTGTCAGTGGATTTTCTATGCTGTGGTATCAACTCGTGAGTTGTCTTTAAAAATATTTCTGAACTAAGCTACTTCCCTGTTCCACATATAATACTTAATACACAGGCCCTATATACATAGTACAAATAACATATAAAAGACTAATATAAAGCTCATGGTTATTATTCTGTGCAGTGGAATCATGGTGCAATGTACAGATGCTATAATGTGTCTTAATCCACATTCCTTGCCTCCCTGCATTGGGCATTGCATTTACAGAGCTCATAGTTCCCTATAAAGAACACAACAGTGCCCATTATAGAGCCCACATTACACAATATAAAGTTCATAGTGCCTTATATAGACCTTACAGTGCCCTGTGTAAAGCACATAGTGCCCTCTATAGAACACGAAGAGCCCCGTTTGGAGGGTACAGCACCCTACCTGCAGCTCATCATGCATTTGTATAAAGAGTTTGTAACGTTCTGATATATCCCTTAGTGTTTCTCTCCATAGCTAACTTCTCAGTGGGGTAGTGCTTATAAAGACCTTTATGACTTCCTAACGCCTTAATACTAAACCCATCTGTATCCTGTATAGAACTTACTGCAAACCTTTCTAGAGTTTTCAGTGCCTAGTACAGTGCCTAGGGTGTGCCAGTTTGTGTCAAACATTGATTCAAAATATGAAAAAAAAGGCTTCTCAATTAGTATTATCTGAACAGCTGGTTTTTAAAAAATGTAGATGGCTTGCCATGTTGGGAACAGGGAAAGTCTGTGGACAGAATGGGTATAGGTTTCTGCAAAGGGGTATGACACTTATTCTGGCTGACTGGCAGTATTCCATTCTTGGGTAGTTGGAAGAACTATGTGTGTTGTTTATGTGTGTGTGCACATGTGTGGACGGGGTGAAAATTCAATGAGCTGCACATGGAGGTAGGAGGAACCTACTGTATGTGATAACTCGATATTGTAATGCTTAACTAAACATCAATCAACATGTTGGTCCTCACATCAGACCTTTGAATCTTCGTTTCTAAGGTCATGTGACCTTAGGCGCACTGTTAATGAATGCTTTAGATAATCAGTGTGTGAGAGAGCACAGGTACATGTATACAAGGAGAGGACGGAAGATAACCATGGCTCTCCTTCCTTAGGAATCACGCACATTGTTGAGTAAGGTCTCTCATTGAAACCGGGATCACTGGTGAGGCTAGGCTGGTTGCCCAGTGAGTCCTTTTTCTGGCTCCCAGAGCTGGGATTACAAGCATATAGCAACAGATTTTTTTAACCTAAGAGCTAGGGATCAAAGGGAGGTCTCCATGCTTCCCTGCTAAGCACTTACCAACTAAGCAGTCTCTCCAAGCTTCCCCAAAGATGACCCCGTGTACACTGAGATTGATAAACATTGGTCTTCTCTCTCTCTCTCTCTCTCTCTCTCTCTCTCTCTCTCTCTCTCTCTCTCTCTCTCTCTCTGTCTCTCTCTTGTCTCTCTTCTCTCTCTGTCTCTCTTTCTCTCTCTCTCTCTGTCTCTCTCTCTCTCTCTCTCTCTCTCTCTCTCTCTCTCTCTCTGACCAAGAAAAAAATAACCAAAACCCAAGCCAATCCCAGGCAGTAGGAGATAAATATCATGAATATCAATATTCATGAGCTCAGAACCTTGGAGAATCAAGTTAATATACCAACATCTGTTTTCTACACTACCCGACATGTCTCTACACGTCGCCCTAACAAAAAAAAATGGAAAGAGCCACAGGGACAGAAGGACCTGCTGAAAGTCGAGGGCAGAACTCCACTCCCATCATCCCCCTGTGCAGCCAGGCCTTCAGGCACGACCACCCCTCTCTGCAGTCTGATAATGTAGTTAAAAAGAAAAAAAAGAAAAGCCAGGCTAGTAATTCAAAACGGTTGGATTGCAACAAGGCTCTTAGGAAGAGCACGTGTCAGGCTTATACCTCCTCCAAAAGAAGCAAGTACAGAGGGTGTCTGGAACAAAAAGAAAAACTCTGCCTGGTGGAACGTTTTGAATGCTGAGCGAGAGTAGCTGTGCACAGAGGCATGGTTGTGACTGAAGCGCCCTCCTGGCTCACCAATGGGTGCTCTGTGCATGAGAGAATGAACTGGGAGAATATTTAGAGGCAGTTCAAGACGGCTGCAAGGGGTTTCCCACTCAGGTTTCCTTTGATGGTAGGGGTTTCCTGATGCTCTTCGATTTTCTTGAGAAAATCCTGCTTTGCTAATATAGGAGCCTGCAAGAAATTAGCCCTACCTGCCAGCAAAGCTTCCGCCTGTGTCCTTATAGATAGAGATGCCATCAAGGGATTCCTACCTTCGTGTTTTCCTTTAACAATTCTGGATTCTTATCACAGTTGCCCTGATGGAGGGAAGCCCCCACTAAGCAGCCATTTTCTGGTCTGCAACTAAATGAAAACATGCATCTCTAGGCTCTCCCGGTGGACATGTGGGCGGAAGTTACAGTGAAAAGCAATTCCCAGCCTGGCCCTCATGACTAAGCCTCTCCACCTCACCAAATGGCCCCCTTCCCTGCTCACAATAATCATTTTCTTCAGCGCTCACTCCACTCCCATGTGCACACCTGTTCTTGCAGATCTATAATAACAGAGTGTAGATTTCCCTGGGGGAAAATGGCAAAATGACTCAGGGTGTTTATCAGCTGGCAACCCTGTGTCTTCCGAGGAGACGGTTGTGTATATACAGATTTTTCTCCTAAGATGAACCGCAGCTTCTGCCAGCCGGAAAGGACCTGGAGGATAATCTAGACAAAATATACAGAAACAAGGGCCCAGAACAACGATCTTACACCACCTTACAGAACCAGGGAGGAATAAAACCCAAGCCTCACTTACTGCTCTAACTCTGGCTGTCTTGCTCTCTGATATTTCCGTGTCCTTTTTGCTTTTATTTTGTTTGTTTTTCTTTCTGGAATCCAATTTCTATAGCAGTTTTAAGTTCACAGCAACATTGAACAGCAGATACAGAAATGCCCCATGTATTCTTGCCTCTACACACACACAGTGTGTGTGTGTGTGTGTGTGTGTGTGTGTGTATGTGTGAGTGTATGTGTGTGAATGTGTGTGTATTTGTGTGTATGTGTGTGTATGTGTGTGAATGTGTGTGTATGTGTGTTTGTGTGTGTATGTGTGTGTATGTGTGTGTGTGTGTGTGTGTGTATGTGTGTGTGTGTATGTGTGTGTATATGTGTGTGTATGTGTGTGTGTTGTATATGTGTGTGTGTATGTGTGTATGTGTGTGTATATGTGTGTGTGTGTGTGTGTTGTATGTGTGTGTGTGTGTGTATTGTGTGTGTGTGTGTATAGGTATGGGTGTGTATATGTGTGTGTGTGTTTTGTATATGTGTGTGTATGTGCGTGTATATGTGTGTGTATAGGTATGGGTGTGTATATGTGTGTGTATGTGTGTGTGTTTTGTATATGTGTGTGTATGTGTGTGTGTGTTTTGTATATGTGTGTGTATGTGCGTGTATACGTGTGTGTATAGGTGTGTGTGTATATATGTGTGTGTGTGTGTGTCTGTGTGTGTGTGTGTGTTGTCCTCTCCTCTACCCCTCAATCTTCTTCAATTCTTAGTAATTCTCAGCCCAAGGTAATAATGTTCCCCCTCTCTATTTGCTGTATATTTGTAGAGGTGATAATGGCCTCTCAGAGTACCATTAGAAAAGCTTCCAGAAATGTCCTCATTCTCCTGAAACCCAAATAGACTTGTCTACTCCCCCACTAGCAACGGAACCTATTCCCTCCCTCCTGGCAGTAGATCACATCTCCCAAGGACAGCGCTCCAATTCCTTCTGAATGTCTGGAATTTTCTTCACCTCTTCTCCACTGGCATTCACCATGCCCAGTCTTTCCTAGTGAAAAGATATATCCTGAATATTCAACAATGTGTGTGTCTTTCTCCTACAACGTGGACCAGCTTTCTCATGTGACACCATGGTTACGCCAGAGATCTCATAGTGAGTAGCTGCCTTTCATCAGCCTCCTACAAGCTGGGGAACATGTCCACACTACTCAGGATGCCAAGGGCTGTAACCATGTCAAGGACAATCGGCAGGTGGCTCCCTGCTTCCTAGAGTTTTGCACTCCTTAAGTTCTACCACTTAAGCAACTGTTTTCATCATGTTTTGGCTTTCTGAAAGAACAACCATTTTAACTAGTGTAGTTTTAATGGTTAGAAGAGTCAAAACAGTAATCCCAAGGTCACAAGTGTCTGTGGGAAAATAAGGAGTAAAACCTGTCAGAGGCTCTTGGTGAGAAGGCAAAAGGTCTAATGATAATCTTAGAGTCTTTCATGATGGTTCCCCAAATTTTCCCCACTATGTTCCTCGTGTGACCAACCTTTCCTCTCATTAGTGTTTGTGTCTTTTCACCCAAACCAGTGGTTCTCAACTTGTGGGTCATGACCTCTCTGGGAACCAAATAACCTCCCATAGGGGACACATATCAGATATCCTGATATCAAATGTTTACATTACTATTCATAACAGCAAAATTACAATTATGAAGTAGTAACAAAAATAACTTTATGGTTGGGGGGTCACCACAACATGAGGAACTGTATTAAAGGGTCACAGCATGAGGAAGGTTGAGAAGCACTGACCTAAGGGTTCCCAGATATGAAAAGGAACACTGCCTCTTCCAGTGTCCTGGGAACGCCATGGCCAGTGTCACCCAAAGGTCACTTTCCCACTTCTGTGCTTCATTCCCACAGAGACAACAAGAATATAGAGACAAGCCAAGGAGTGATTAGAGATCCGTTTCTTAGGTCTTACCGTGTTTAAATTACTGGATGGAGACGTAATCCAAGACAGAGCAAGGAAGAATGGACTTGGTTTAAATCCAAGCCTGGTTCTGCCATGTATCGGGTCTGTGACTTTTATCAGGTCACTGAAATGAATTCACCTCGAAGTTACGCCTAACTCCAACTCCACCCCCAAGGCAGGGAGAGCATGCCGCCTTCCTTCCTGGGAGAGCAAAGGTATCTGATACATTCTGTAGACTACATTGTATCCTGTGAATGTGAGTAGGATGAGACCAATTCCTCTAGCACTAAGGACAGGGGGCACTCATGGGACTTCTAATACTCTTATACCAAAGCTGACAATCACAGCCTAACCTTTCCCTAAAAGTCTTCAATTTGAGAAGGGTGGAAAGATTAAATGAAAGAAATATATTTCTTCTCATTGACGTCTGTTTTGAAATAAATGGTTTAAATCTCCTATTCAGTAACATAGATGTGGGCTAGAGAGATGGCTCAGAGGTTAAGAGCACTGACCGCTCTTCCAGATGTCCTGAGTTCAGTTCCCAGCAACCACATGGTGGCTTATAACCATCTATAAAGATGTTCTCTTCTGGTGTGTCTAAGGACAGCAATAGTGTATTCATATACATAAAATAAATGATAAATAAATAATTCTTTAAAAAAACACACATACCCCAATTTTTAAAAAAAATGACAAGGATGCTTTAGGGCAATATGACACATTTTCACACATCACTGTGTGCCCTTGGAAGCCATGGCACCCTATGGCATTTCAGAATCTCAACTGACAGCTCTCTCTTTTCCTGTATGTGTTTCCATGGAAAGTTATCGGAAGCGATGTGACAATTATCCTCTTGCTAACAGGCATTTTGTTTTATTTCTGATTGTATCTCTGGGACCTGGCGTATTTGGAAGCGCCCTATAACTGTTTACTCCATGGACAGTTTGTCTTCCTAGTTTCAAGGATGGGCTCTTGGTTAGCTGACAACTGGTGTTCTGATTACTGTAGACTTCTACCGGTGACACTGAAAAGAACTAACATTTGGAAATTGAAACTCTGAGTGCAGTCTGGCTTGGAACTTGCCTGCCCAGTGCTAGACGCCTTCCCAGCCTCACAGCCCACGAGTCCAGTTATCACAGGCAGGCCGGGTGTTGCACACCAACACTTGCTGGGACACTCTTAACATAAGAAACCTCGTTCTAGTCTTTGTTGCCATTCCACAACGCCCGCGTCTTACATCTGTTCCCCTTGGAAACCAGAACACTTGAACATTCCCCGCTAGAAGACACCCTGGGGAGGGGAGAGACTCGGAACCTCCATCTGTTGGCAATACTCCTGTGCAGAGCCAGGTTGAAGGTTAATGACACCCTCCAGTGTCTGGTAACAAGTAATGAGACTAGGCGGCTCTCCCAGAATTCTTTAGAACTATCGTTGTCCCTTGGAAAATGTGACAGGTTAACCAGCACCAGCAAGGGAGCCAGGAAGAAAGTTCTGGCCAAAAGCTGGAAGAAATTTAGCTATGATCCAGGAAAAACAATTCTCACCAAAAACAAACATGGAAGCAAGCGGTAGGTCCCCCTCCCCCCACCTCACGCCAGCAAAGGGGCTCTAAAGCAGTGACCTTCCAATATGATCCACAAATTGCTCTTTATAAGACTGCTTTGTAGCAATCACCAATCCTACAATACAGCTCTCTTCCTTTCTCTGGCCAGTTTCAGAAAAAGAAGGGTTGAGAGCCAATGATGAGAGGAGATTCCCAGGGGTGAACGCGCTAGTCTTACAGAGCTAACTGCTGCTGGCACAGGCAGATCTGGGTCTGAGCTTTTCCAACAGCCTCCTGGTTAATGCTCCCTCATCGGGGAAGTCGCCCAGACAAAGGGCTGCACCTCCAAAATGTACTGTCCACCTCCTTCACATCACAACCACCTCTCCAATCTTCAGTGACCCGCTGAGCAACCTTTCAAAGTCTATGCCCTTTACCACCTGGTGCTCTGGGGACATTTTAAAAGGGGGAGCAGCTCAGCAGCTCAGCAGCTCAGCATGTTTTTCTGTTACAACCAAAGAACAAATTGTCCGGTCCCAGCGTGAAGTAGAGTAGCTTCCTCCAGACTTGTAGAAAGGATTGGAATGGGCTGGGGGTGAGGGTGGGGTATTGGGGAGGATAGAGTTCAACCTCTCCCCAGCATGCTACTGTGTGATGGCCTTATTTAAAGTGGAGTTTCTGGCTTCAGCTGCAAGTCTTCACATGTAAGTTTAAAACTAAATGGTCTATAGCTGGAGTGGCCAGGCATCTGATTTGTATTACCAGGGACACTTATTAAAGATTGGTGCACACAGTTCTGAAGGGAACAGTCTTACTATCAGGGGAAAGAGGCATGCATGTGTGCATGTTGTTTTGTTTTGTTTTTGTTTCTGTGACATGGTCTGCGTAGGTAGCTTAGGAAGCTCTTAAACACTTGCTCCTCCTGTCTCTACCTTCCAAGACTGGGATTATAGCCATGCACCACTCACCACACGGGGCTCAGTTGAACTTTCTATGTTTTATGTTCCCTAACCCCAAAGTATAGCTCATTTTACCTGTGTTCACCCACTGAAACTGTGGGTGATTTCTTTTTTCTGCAGTTCTTCTTGTTAGAACCATGTACAGCAGAGAATATGTATCCTGTGCCTTCCACAGACAGTGCCCACACAGAGGGGACAATGGCGATGTGGGTTCTGTGACTGCCCAACTCGACAGACACTTTAATGTCAATCAGTTTAAACGCAAAGCAAACACAGGCCAGGTAGCAACTATACGGACAGCACAGGGTTGACTGTTTCTCCAAAGTTATGTTTTGATGAGCTTTTGATGATTCACAGAAGCCCATTCTATTTCTTCTGTCTGCAGTAAAAATCAATTTCGTAAATTATTTGGCATGAATACATTTAATGTTATCTAATAGTAAATAAGTGTGAGATAATTTAAATGTCGAGTCTTCATAAGAACAAGATAAAGTATACACAAGTGGATCTGATAAATTCGAGTTTCATCAAATATGAAGCATAATTATGGAAATCTCTATATGACTCTACCAAACTCTAGCTGGCTAAAAACTGTTCCATTTTATAACCAGACCAGGGAAAATACCACGACGGACCTGTGGCAGGCCACGGTATGTAGCGCTTTCTGAGTATCTTCTCCCATTGATATTGCACAGATTTCTATATTTTTTTCTTTCCAGTTTCTGCAAAGGGTCTGTATAGGTGGCTGGTGCTGTATGGTACCACACTGTATAATGTTGAACTTGGCCTCTCTCTCCTGCAGTGTATACTATTCAGAAGTCCACAGGGACAACTCCTTCACTAGAGCAGTGGTTCTCAACCTAAGGGTTATATGATCCATTCATGGGATCGGATGACCCTGTTGCCTATCAGATACCCTGCATGTCAGAAATGTACACTATGATTCCTAACAGATGCAAAATTATATTTAAGAAGTAGCAATGGAAATCATTTTATGGTTGGAGGTCACCACAACATGAGGAACTACATGCATTAAAGGCACATTTGCCTAGCTCTTGTATCCTCCACAGTTATCCCTTCTCCTAGACCTGAGAGAGTCTTTTTATGGGCACTCAAAGCTCTTTCAGCCTAGGGACTCTGTCTCTAGTCCTCCCCTGGATCCCCAAAGCCAAGGTTCCAAACACCAGACTTATGATTTGGAGAAAAGGTTTCTCTTACCAACTGCCGGGCAGTAGAAACAGTGCCCTTCTACATTTTAAACAATCCTTGCCTCTTTAATACAGATACATGCTTTATAGTTTGGAAAAGGGTTACTTCACTTTTAATAACTTCAATATAATTATAACTAGTATGAAATACATGTCACCTATTTAAAGTACATAATTTGAAGGCTCTTGATGTCCATGTAGATTCATGAGACCATAGAGAGGAAAATCTTTTCATCACTGCAAAGCTTTTCTGTGCCACTGTGTGCTGTGAGGCAAAAGACCGAACTCAGATTTTCTGTGTGGTCGTCTGTCACTAGCATGTGCTCCATCACTGGGGTGCACACCCAGTCTGTATCCCCTTTACATCTCTTACTATATCACTTATCCTGCCCAGTGAACTCTTAAAGACAGGAAGTCAATCTACTAAGGAAGTACTTTGTGCTTAGTGAATTAGAGGCTGTCCCATCCAGATGATAGAAACGTGAAGTACCGCTCTGCACAGGTTAGCATTTAATAGAATAAGACATGGCTTTTTTTGTCTACTTTGCTTTCCTCTGTGTAACTATTTTGAGATTCATTCATGTTCTAGTCAGTTCACGTTCACTCCTTTTCCTTGCTAAGCAATGTTTCTTGTCTGGGTATGCCCACACAGGGAGGATGTGGCATTCACTAACAACGTATGGATGTACACTTAGGTTATTTCTGGTTTGAATGGTTACAAATGAAATTTCTATAAATATTTACGAGCAAATCTTTGTGTGGGTTAGTGGAGTGGTTAGATCATTAGAATTTTTTCCTATAATCTGATTTTGGTTGCCCACCTACCCAAATCAACGCCCTTTCTTTCTCTCTCTCATTAAAATACAGGCAGATGATGATGATGGTGATATGATGATGATGGGGATGATTATAGAGTAAAATAATATAAAACAAAAACAAACAAATGAGAACAAGGCATAATAAACAGAAGAAAAAGAGCCAAAGTTTTCTTATAGCACCCTGGATGAGGATATCTCAGTTAGGGTTAGTTATTGTTATGACGAAGCACCATAAACAAAAAGCATATTGGGGAAGGAAGGGTTATGTCAGCAGAAATTCATCCTTAACATAGAGTTCATCACAGAACAGAGTCAAGGCAGAAACACACACATGGCAGGAACCTGCAGACAGGAGTTGACACGAAGCCATGGAGGTGTGCTGCTTCTCTGGCTTGTTCTTTATTGCCTCTTCAGTCAGCCTCCTTATAGATCCTAGCAACTAAAGGACCACCAACCCAGGGGTGGCACCATCCCCATGGTCTAGGCTCTCCCAAATCAACCACTAATTAAGAATGTACCCTACAGACTTGCCTGTAGCCTGTTCTTACAGAGGCATTTTCTCAGTTGAGGCTCACTCCTCTGATTAGTTTAGCCTATGTCAAGCTGACATAAAACTAGTCAACAGAGAGATTATTTGCAAACACACAGGCTATTTACTAGTGGCTATACACCTAAAGAAAATGCCTTCCCCTGCTCCAGCAACTGTTAACTGCTGATAGAGACTATGGGAGGGGCGATAGATTCTGTGAGAGGCCTGGTGGTTGTGTCCTCTCTGAAAGCAGTATCTGCCTTTAAATAGCAAGACATGGAAGAGGTTTCACACCCCCAGTGCACATACCATGACAGAATATCGAAAATCCTACTATTTTTTTGTTTGTTCCAACATCACTTACCATGTGTGTGACTTTATGTGTGTGGGCACGAGAGTCCCACCATCCATTTGTGAAGGCCTTAGGACAACTAGGGAAGTCAGTTCTCTCATTCCACATTGTGGGTTCCACAGATCAAAACTCAGGTTGTCTGACTTTGCCACAATTGCCTTCACCCAATGGGTCATCTCAGTGGCAGTCTTAGGGTCTTAGATACAACTGCTTTGATAACAAGAATGAACCAGTTATGTCACTTGTCGCTCTCAGAAGATAGCATTCTAACTCAGCCTACCCTTCATATGTGTTCCTCTAACTCTTCCTGTGTGTGTGTGTGTGTGTGTGTGTGTGTGTGTGTGTGTGTGTGTATAGTGTGCAGATGTGTATCCATGTGTGTGGGGGGGTGGCTGGTATGTGAACATGTGTGTACATAAGCATGTCTGTGCATAAGTGTAGAGGCCAAAGAGGACATCAGAACCTGGAGCTAGGCTCATGGCAAGAAAGCCCTTAGTAATATTCCTTTGTCTCCTTCTTAACAGAGGCGGAATCACTGGTGTGGAATGGCCATCGGAACGCAGGTCCTATGCGTTTGCAGCAGGCGCTTTCATCCTCGGAGCCAGCTTTCTAGCCTTCCACGCTGGCATTCTTTCCTTCCTCTACATAGTCCCTGAGCCTTGGAGGAGATGATATGGAGGTCCTGTGTATGCCAAGGCATTCCACGGGCCCTCCTTCTCTCCACTTCAACCAGTTATGAGTCTGCAGTTACCGGTGCTCACTTCTATGACCAAGGCTGACAGCAGCACTAAACTGTAGTCAAAACACAACTATTCAGGAGTTATTCTGCTGAGCACATCTTGTCCATTTAGTGAGACAAGAGCAGGAGATTTCCCACTAGGAACTATGACTTCCCCAGTCATGGGCCTTTGACCAGGTTTACAACGGCAGGTACGGATTTCTTCCCATGCAGCAAGCCTGAGATCTTATCAGTAAATAGTGACCAAACCCACCCCACTATTGACTTGCATCATGGCACCAGGAGGGTTCCTCACTTGGCTCATGTGCAACATAGCACACAAAGTCCACAGCTATGCAGATGGTGATTCTGTCCCACCTTTCTGTAGAGCATCCTTCAGCTAACATCTTCCTATGTAAGCTGGCCAGCAGGGACCTACAGCCTTCTGTATGCTAGGCAAAGGCTCTACCACTGAGCCATATCTACTAATCTTTTCCTTAACACTGTCTAAGATGATGGTCATCTCTTATAGTATATATTTTTTTAATCTAAGATATTGTAATTTTTGGGTCTGAAAGTTCAATGTATCTCTCTTTTTTTAAAGATTTATTTATTTTATGTATATGAGAACACTGTCACTTGTCTTCAGACACACCAGAAGAGGGCATTCAATTCCATTACAGATGGTTATGAACCACCATGTGGTTGCTGGGAATTGAACTCAGGACCTGTGGAAGAGCAGTCAGTGCTCTTAACCACTGAGCCATCTCTCCAGCCCCTGTATCTTTTTATAGTTTTTAATCTTCGGTTTTGACTACAGACTGTAAACACAGTAATTACTTAAAGGCATTTATCTGCCAAGTTTACACTTGGGTTTGGCCATATTTTATTCTTCCTTATGTTTACTATCTTCATATTTCTTGCAATGACTAATAATCTTTCACCCAATGCCAGACATTGAGCCCCATCATGGATCACGTTGAGTCCTTCTGAACACCTACAGGTATTTCTCAGTCTTGCCCCAAAACACAGCTACATTGCTTAGAACTAGTCTCTCCCTCTGAGGTTCATTCTGTGGTATCAGAGTATCACTGGGTGGAGGTTGCATCGCTCTCCTACACCTAAGTGAAGCCCTCTGGTACCTCCCGAGGACCTGGGGGATAAGTTGGTAGTGTGGACCCATGGTACTCTGTTGTGGTTTGCCTTGGAGTTCTCTCTGTTTTGATGCTGATTCTGCTCCCCCAAGGATGGCTGCCTAGTCGCGTACTCAGGACTCAGGTGACCTTATCAGAGGATCCCACTGAATTTGTAAAATAAAGGCAAGAGCAGATTTGGGCAGAGGGAGGAGTCGGGATTGAGAGGGGAGGAGTCAGAGGAGGGGAGGAGAAAGGAGAAGAGCGAGGAGAGAGGAGTCGTAGGAGAAAGAGAAGCTGGAGACCTGGCAAATAAAAGGTGCAAGTGATGAGGGATTTGGGAGCAAGGAATAGGACAGTGTAGGGTGGATCTGCCCAATCTAGACACTAGATTGTTTTCATATTAATCGAGTTGCGTTTTCTTTGTACGGGCCGATTCGGGTTGGAGAGGTTACTGCAACAGTACTCTCCCTTTTAATGTTTCCAGACAGTGTTTTAGAAAGGCAAGGGGTTCTTGCAGCCATGTGCTAGTCAATATGCTCCTTAAGCATGATGAGATCGTCAGCAGATGTTTCTACTTCTCTCTGCTGCTCCCTCCCCTCCAAAACATTGTCCAGCAAATATAGCTGCTGTCTGGCCCAAGTCAATATTCATCTTCTTCACTCCCTGAGTTCACTGGCCCCATCTGAGCCCCAATCCACCCACACTGCACAGCAACTGGAAACTCACTCAGTTCAGGCATAAGTCAGAGCCACAGTGCAGCTCATCTTGTCTGTTCCTCATCTCTGTGTCTAGCCTTCATGGTCTGATCTCAGTGTAATCCCCCTTGGTTCATATGACTTTTGCCTGTTTTATTTTTTTCAGTGATTCCATTGGAAACCTAAACATGGTCTCAATCATTCCATCTTGCCCCAGGAAATCAATCCGTTCTTTTCAAAGTGTTTAGTTCAATGGTACATCCCATATCTAAAGAAGATAGATAAGGAAAAATAATGTTATTCTCACAGGAGCGTTCATGAACTAGGTGAGATCCACCCAAGCTGCCTCAATAATTCAAAGTATCAGTTGGGAATGTCCCTTGTCAATATTTAGGCCTAGAAATGCAAAGCTTTCTGGCACAGGACCAGTGGAAGAAGAGTCACTTCTTTGAAGATTCATGACCACACAGAGTGTTGACTCCATGGGAGTATGATGCCTTAGAAAGGATTTGCACACACTGTCACTCAAAGCGTTTGGCCTCCCCCTCCTGTGGTGTTGTGAGCAGCCAGCCTGCTGACAAGCGTTTGCTCCTCTCAGCTCTGTCCCTTCCTTTCTCCCAGCCAATGCTCCCATCTCTTGCTCCATTTCTCTTAGTTAAGGGGTTGACAGGAGTTGACCCAGCAAAGTTATACTCCATCAGTCTAAGGACATTGACCTTAAGAGAGAAAACCAGGATGTGTGAATTGTTCCAGGTTAGAGGCAAATGTGATCACTGAGGATGTTGTGAATACAATATTCTTAGCATTACTTTCCTATCAAAGTGGATGGAAACACAATTTAAACCTAAAAACAGTAATATATACATTATTAATATGTGTAGAAAGAATCTGTTATAAGCATCACCTGTCAATAAAAAAGCCAAAGGCCAGTGATCTGAGGCAGGAAATAGGAAGTGGGACAGTGGCAGGAAGATAGAGGATTCTGGGAAGTAGGAGAGAATGCAAGAAAGAGTCATAAGAGACTGATGTAAACCAGCAGGGAGATGCTGGGGAAGACGCTGAGGAGATGTGAAGAAAGAAGCAGACCAGAAATGAAGAGAGGTAACTAACCACATGGTAGACATGGAATAGTTTAAATAGTTAAACAACAGCTGTCAGGGAATGAGCCAAAGCTTATGGCCTACGCATGTATTTATTAATAATTAGTCTCAGAGTCATCATTCTGGGAGCCATGACTGGGAAAGGAAAAACGGATTTAAAATTTATATTAACAAATATTTTTTTTCATGATAGCAGTGGTTTCGGGAGGCCGTACACCTTGACAGCACATCTTTGTATCACAACTGTGTGAGAATTGCCGCAGAGAGTTAAAAGAACTACAGGTAAAGAAACAAAACTAGATATTTTCAATGACTAATAAAGCAAAAGTTAGCTGTGACCCCCCCCATTTGGAACGATAAAAGAATACATCTTAGATCATAAAGGATCCAGTAACACAGGGACAAAGGGTCATCTCCTACTACAACTACCACAAGTTTACTCCTAAATGGGTCTGTCTAGCCTTTGAGTTAAACTGATTTACGTAGGAAAATAGAATAAATGTGATAAAATACAAAGACAGGTAATGGTAGTGATATGGACGATAGAATGATAGATAGGAATTAGTGATTTAGACAGATGATAGATAGATACATAGATAGATAGATAGATAGATAGATAGATAGATAGATAGATAGATAGATAGATAGATTGGTAGATATGTAGATTGATAGATCACAGAAGATCAATAGAGAGAACACTCCAGAAAGCCATTGTTTCACGTCATTTTCTTTGTCTTTAGTACGACAGGCAGATTTCAATAACTGTAAATGAACTTAATGACTCAGTATCTCTCAAAGGATGATCTAACATACCCACAGCACAAGGCTATGGGACAGTTATTAAGCCAGAGCCCTTGAGGGTGTGGCCTAGGATTTTGCTCCTTTATTCATGGCCTCGGTGCTCTTACTTCTCACTAAAGCTTACAAGTGAAAACGGTGGAGTCAAGCTTCCTGGGTTCACAACAACTCCATGAAATAGCTCTGTCCCCCATCCCTCTGCATCTGGCTCTTCATCTCTAAACCAGTAATGATGATAGCTACAGCTTGTGCCTTGTAGAATTATAGAACTAGTCAATGACTTCGGGAACTCTTTCTAAGAGGGAACCAAGTAGATGGCTCAGTGGGTTAAAGCACTTGCTTCCAAGTCCAATGACCTGAGGCTTGATCTCCAGAACCCACAAAGTGGAAAGGGAGAAATAAATGACTTTCGTGAGTTATCCTCTAATGGACACATGCGTCCCAAGGTGTGCATTGCAAGTCTCATTCGTTTGTTTCCCCTCTAGAGCTGTGATGGTCTTAAAGACAGTGTTTTGTTCATTCTTCTACCTACAATAGAATCCCGGCACTGCTCCCATATGTGATGCCCATCAGCGAGATGAACCGGTCAGCCTCTGACCTTGTGCCATATCTGTGTGGTTCAGAACAAAGTACAATCTTGGAATCAGGCAGATCTTGTCTTTAGACATACTTCTGGTCTCTGGTGTGTAGGTGACAGATTACATAGCCTAATTTGAGTATGCAGACTGGATATCTGCAAGTCATGACAATAATCTTTACCCTACAGAGATAGTCTCAGATTCATATAATAATAACTATCAAGAATTTTTATTATTGTATTAGGAGTGAGAGGTAAGATTTATTCCTATGCAATAAGATCAGAATCAATAACGGTTTCGTCAGTGTGACTCTGCAGTGTCTGTCAAATATCTGAAAAGAACTGAACGCATCTAAAAATGACTCTAAGGTCTCCAATTCCCTATGAAGGTGTTGCAAAAAAATATTTATAGAGGTCTCTTCAATATCAGGACCAATTTCTTCCTTCAGACTAGCTTCCCAGTCTATGCCTTGGGGAAAATTCACAAATATGCTGAAAACAGTATTATAGTCAGTACCACATGGACTCGATTTAATAATTAAAGTTCACATTGATTGGGGGTAGTAAATGCTACCCACGCAGTTCTTACTTAATCATTAAAACCAACTGAGACAAGACTCACTGGGCTGGAACCAGGAGAGGCGAGGCAACTTTCCAAGGTAACACACCAACTAGTAGAACCTGCTCTTTCGTTTCAGAAGACGCAGATTCACCATCACCTTTTGATCTGGATGAGAACGCCTGTTGAAAACCGGTGAACAACTTGGATTTCTCAGAAGGTTCTCATGTGGAAGTTTCAAATGTGGATACTTCTGTGATTCAAATAGACCACCTACTGCAGCTGATAGTGCCCAGCTCTGGGATCTGCTGCTGATGGTGACTCTGACAACAAGTCCCATTAGTTCCAGGCCAGTCATCAGACAGCATCTCCAGATGGTACTTGGGAGCCATGATGAAAGACATGAGATAAAAAAAGAAAGAAAGAAAGAAAGAAAGAAAGAAAGAAAGAAAGAAAGAAAGAAAGAAAGAAAGAAAGAAAGAAAGAGAGAAAGAGAGAAAGAAAGACAGACATGAGCTGCAGGACCCCGTCTACTCTCGTGACAGTAGTAAGATACTCTTTGTTAAGTTAGACTTTTTCTACTTCGAAATCAGCCTTGTTCTTTGGGGGAAAAATCATCTGGTGCTCCCACATCAACCACCTCACTATTTTCTGATAGGAAACAAAGGCTTGCTCTTTTATCTTTTGTTCATTAAGGTGTTTATTTACTGACAGGGTTATTATGTGTCTGGGCTGGCTTGGAACTCTCTATACAAGTCAAAGATGGCCTTGAACTCATGATCTTCCTGTGTCTATCCTCCAAGTGCTAGGCTTAAAGGTATTTGCCACCATACCTGGTTCAATGTGGTAATAGGGCTGGAACCCATAGCTTTGTGCTTGCTAAGCAGGATCCTACTAATTGAGCCACAACCCTATTCTAAGAATAGCTTATTCTTAATCATTAGCTCTGTAACTCACTAGTTATTTCATTAATTCATTGATAATTTCATTTGCTTATTTAAAAATCCGTTCAGCACTTGCTATGTAGACGCATACTGATACCACCCAATATTGTGGTGAAAATGTGATTGGGGGGGTCAAGTATAAACAGCTTTGCTTCCTGCTTTTGCAATGTATTTGTTCATGGCAAGACTGACATAAAGAGATGCTGCACGCATCAGAGGGACTTGGCTTTTAAAAGTCTTGCCCTGCCCCCTATTCAATCTGTGATGAAGACAAATTTCTCTGAATTTCTTTTGAATTAAAATAAGGTACGCTCTAAGGCACCCGGCACGATAGCTGAGAGATAACAGCAACTCAAGGGATGTATAGCTCATGTCTGCATCCAGAGCCTGGACACTCTTCAAGTAGATATATTTGGCATTTACAAAATAATCTAACTTCAAAAGCCCGCTTTATTTCAACCCAGTTTTAGGCATGTGTATGCTAGCACTTAAATTTAAGTAATAGATACCTTCATCCATCCACTCACTCATTTATCCCATAAATGTTGATTTATCACCTCTGCACTAACAGCTGCTCTAGGCACTGGAGATTCAGCATCAACTAAGACGGACCAAACTCCATCTTAGAGACAGAGTCACGTGCTCCAACATTCTAGAGACAGAGTCACATGCTCTCTCTGCGCCTTGTCACACAAATATGAAGCTGTGGAATCTGTGACCTTGACTCAGAGGACTTCAGGGCCCAGAGCTTTCAGGAAGACTTGAGGTGGCTAAAACAGGCTGACCCTGTTGCAGGAAAGAAGAGCGTCAGGGAAGAAGCAGTGAGTTCGGTTTGGTCGTTGGGTCCGGTGGGCAAACGTAAGCAATGGAAGCCTCTTGGAAACATGTGTGAAAGTTGGGTGGTGGTGCTTGGGGGTGCGAAAGCAGGCTGATGCGTGTGAGCTTCCCTGCAGACCATTGAGAAACATTTGAGTGTTTTAAGTGGGAGTGGGAATAGTTTTATGGGTTTGCTTCACAAATATTAATTGGGCAACGGTGTAGAGAATGGATGGAAAGGAGACCAAGGAATCTGTGCACACCAAACATTCCATGCATGTGTTAATGCAGAAATGTCCCTACAGTGTTCGTCTTCAAAGCCTGGTGTCTTCTGAGCAAACCAATCAGACAGCAATGAAGTCAAAGCAGCTCACCCCAGAGGCCCAGGTCCTGGTGTTTCCTTAAAATCTGCAACCACAGAGTTTCAAAGTGGCTAGCCCCAGGTGGTCCAGCACCCTAGACTGCCTCACTGGGTTCCTCAAAATCTGCAGCCATATTAACTGGGTGACAACATGTACAATGGATGAGAAGGAAAGACTAGTGGAGAAGATGGAGAAGTTGGCTGGTTAAACGTCACTGCTGTGATTAGGGCTCATTTCAGTCAAGGACAGACTGCCTTCTAACAAATTCAGGCGAGTTCTCTTTCTTCTGAGTCTGCAGTTAAAAATGCACTTAAGGAGAGAAAGGAAAATTCACTTCATCTGAGAAAGTTTTAATCTCATAAAAAGAGTAGATTCTTAGATCTTCCCGGTTGCTGCCACCGCGGAGAGCCCGTGGGCAGCACCCCGCGAGCGAACTCGAGCCTCGGGACCAAAGGTAAGACTAACTTATCTGCTGCAAGTGACTTGCCGGGTGGAATCGGGACAACAGAGGCAGAATCCCTCTAGGACCAGGCACGTCCTGTGTTTACCGGAAGTCCCACACCCGCGGATCCCGGCCCGCAGCAGCTCTCTGCTCCCAGAACCCGTGGGAGAGATACCTTACCGCCTGGTCAGGTGGGCACTCCTGAGGCTGCAGAGCAGAAGAGACCACCAACACTGCCCACCCCTGCCCACATCCCTGGCCCAAGAGGAAACTGTATAAGGCCTCTGGGCTCCCGTGGGAGAGGGCCCAGGTGAGGCAGGAGCCCTGCCTGAGACACCGCCGGAACCTGAAGGAAACAGACCGGATAAACAGTTCTCTGCACCCAAATCCCGTGGGAGGGAGAGCTAAACCTTCAGAGAGGCAGACACGCCTGCGAAACCAGAAGAGACTGCTCTCTACACACATTGCTGATTCCAGAGGAAAACACCGGAGGCCATCTGGAACCCTGGTGCACGGAGGCTCCTGGAAGAGGCGGCGCAGATCTTCCTGGTCGCTGCCACCACGGAGAGCCCGTGGGCAGCACCCCGCGAGCAAACTTGAGCCTCGGGACCACAGGTAAGACCAACTTTTCTGCTGCAAGTGACCTGCCTGGTGAACTCAAGACACAGGCCCACAGGAACAGCTGAAGACCTGTAGAGGGACAAAAACTACACACAAAAAGCAGAACACTCTGTCCCCATAACTGGCTGAAAGAAAACAGTAAAACAGGTCTACAGCACTCCTGACACACAGGCTTATAGGACAGTCTAGCCACTGTCAGAATTAGCAGAACAAAGTAACACTAGAGATAATCTGATGGCGAGAGGCAAGCGCAGGAACACAAGCAACAGAAACCAAGACTACATGGCATCATCGGAGCCCAATTCTCCCACCAAAACAAACATGGAATATCCAAACACACCAGAAAAGCAAGATCTAGTTTCAAAATCAGATTTGATCATGATGCTGGAGGACTTCAAGAAAGACGTGAAGAACTCCCTTAGAGAACAAGTAGAAGCCTACAGAGAGGAATGCAAAAAATCCTGAAAGAATTCCAGGAAAACACAAACAAACAGTTGAAGGAATTAAAATGGAAATAGAAGCAATCAAGAAAGAACACATGGAAATAACCCTGGATATAGAAAACCAAAAGAAGAGACAAGGAGCTGTAGATACAAGCTTCACCAACAGAATACAAGAGATGGAAGAGAGAATCTCAGGAGCAGAAGATTCCATAGAAATCATTGACTCAACTGTCAAAGATAATGTAAAGCGGAAAAAGCTACTGGTCCAAAACATACAGGAAATCCAGGACTCAATGAGAAGATCAAACCTAAGGATAATAGGTATAGAAGAGAGTGAAGACTCCCAGCTCAAAGGACCAGTAAATATCTTCAACAAAATCATAGAAGAAAACTTCCTAACCTAAAAAAGAGATACCCATAGGCATACAAGAAGCCTACAGAACTCCAAATAGATTGGACCAGAAAAGAAACACCTCCGTCACATAATAGTCAAAACACTAAACGCTCCAAAATAAAGAAAGAATATTAAAAGCAGTAAGAGAAAAAGGTCAAGTAACATATAAAGGCAGACCTATCAGAATCACACCTGACTTCTCGCCAGAAACTATGAAGGCCAGAAGATCCTGGACTGATGTCATACAGACCCTAAGAGAACACAAATGCCAGCCCAGGCTACTGTATCCTGCAAAACTCTCAATTAACATAGATGGAGAAACCAAGATATTCCATGACAAAACCAAATTTACACAATATCTTTCTACAAATCCAGCACTACAAAGGATAATAAATGGTAAAGCCCAACATAAGGAGGCAAGCTATACCCAAGAAGAGGCAAGAATCTAATCGTCTTGGCAACAAAACAAAGAGAAGAAAAGCACACAAACACAACCACACATCCAAATATGAATATAACAGGAAGCAATAATCACTATTCCTTAATATCTCTCAACATCACCGGTCTCAACTCCCCAATAAAAAGACATAGATTAACAACCTGGATGAGGACCCTGCATTCTGCTGCCTACAGAAAACACACCTCAGAGACAAAGACAGACACTACCTCAGAGTGAAAGGCTGGGAAACAACTTTCCAAGCAAATGGTCGGAAGAAGCAAGCTGGAGTAGCCATTCTAATATCAAATAAAATCAATTTCCAACTAAAAGTCATCAAAAAAGATAAGGAAGGACACTTTATATTCATCAAAGGAAAAATCCACCAAGATGAACTCTCAATCCTAAATATCTATGCCCCAAATACAAGGGCACCTACATAGGTAAAAGAAACCTTACTAAAGCTCAAAACACACATTGCACCTCACACAATAATAGTAGGAGATTTCAACACCCCACTCTCATCAATGGACAGATCATGGAAACAGAAATTAAACAGAGACGTAGACAGACTAAAAGAAGTCATGAGCCAAATGGACCTAACGGATATTTATAGAATGTTCTACCCTAAAGCAAAAGGATATACCTTCTTCTCAGCTCCTCATGGTACTTTCTCCAAAATTGACCATATAATTGGTCAAAAAACAGGCCTCAACAGATACAGAAAGATAGAAATAATCCCATGCGTGCTATCGGACCACCACGGCCTAAAGCTGGTCTTCAATAACAATAAGAGAAGAATGCCCACATATACTTGGAAACTGAACAATGCTCTACTCAATGATAACCTGGTCAAGGAAGAAATAAAGAAAGAAATTAAAAACTTTTTAGAATTTAATGAAAATGAAGGTACAACATACCCAAACTTATGGGACACAATGAAAGCTGTGCTAAGAGGTAAACTCATAGCGCTGAGTGCCTGCAGAAAGAAACAGGAAAGAGCATATGTCAGCAGCTTGACAGCACACCTAAAAGCACTAGAACAAAAAGAAGCAAATACACCCAGGAAGAGTAGAAGGCAGGAAATAATCAAACTCAGAGCTGAAATCAACCAAGTAGAAACAAAAAGGACCATAGAAAGAATCAACAGAACCAAAAGTTGGTTCTTTGAGAAAATCAACAAGATAGATAAACCCCTAGCCAGACTAACGAGAGGACACAGAGAGTGTGTCCAAATTAACAAAATCAGAAATGAAAAGGGAGACATAACTACAGATTCAGAGGAAATTCAAAAAATCATCAGATCTTACTATAAAAGCCTATACTCAACAAAACTTGAAAATCTGCAGGAGAAACAGTTCTCTGCACCCAAATCCCGTGGGAAGGAGAGCTAAACCTTCAGAGAGGCAGACACGCCTGCGAAACCAGAAGAGACTGCTCTCTGCACACATTGCTGATTCCAGAGGAAAACACCGGAGGCCATCTGGAACCCTGGTGCACGGAGGCTCCCGGAAGAGGCGGCGCAGATCTTCCTGGTCGCTGCCACCGCGGAGAGCCCGTGGGCAGAACCCCGCGAGCGAACTCGAGCCTCGGGACCAAAGGTAAGACTAACTTATCTGCTGCAAGTGACTTGCCGGGTGGAATCGGGACAACAGAGGCAGAATCCCTCTAGGACCAGGCACGTCCTGTGTTTACTGGAAGCCCCACACCCGAGGATCCCGGCCCGCAGCAGCTCTCTGCTCCCAGAACCCGTGGGAGAGATACCTTACCGCCTGGTCAGGTGGGCACTCCTGAGGCTGCAGAGCAGAAGAGACCAATATTATCCAAACTATTCCACAAAATTGAAACAGATGGAGCACTACTGAACTCCTTCTATGAAGCCACAATTACTCTTATACCTAAACCACACAAAGACCCAACAAAGAAAGAGAACTTCAGACCAATTTCCCTTATGAACATTGACGCAAAAATACTCAACAAAATTCTGGCAAACCGAATCCAAGAGCACATCAAAACAATCATCCACCATGATCAAGTAGGCTTCATCCCAGGCATGCAGGGATGGTTTAATATACGGAAAACCATCAACGTGATCCATTATATAAACAAACTGAAAGAACAAAACCACATGATCATTTCATTAGATGCTGAGAAAGCATTTGACAAAATTCAACACCCCTTCATGATAAAAGTCCTGGAAAGAATAGGAATACAAGGCCCATACCTAAACATAATAAAAGCCATATACAGCAAACCAGTTGCTAACATTAAACTAAATGGAGAGAAACTTGAAGCAATCCCACTAAAATCAGGGACTAGACAAGGCTGCCCACTCTCTCCCTACTTATTCAATATAGTTCTTGAAGTTCTAGCCAGAGCAATCAGACAACAAAAGGAGATCAAGGGGATACAGATCGGAAAAGAAGAAGTCAAAATATCACTATTTGCAGATGATATGATAGTATATTTAAGTGACGCCAAAAGTTCCACCAGAGAACTACTAAAACTGATAAACAACTTCAGCAAAGTGGCTGGGTATAAAATTAACTCAAATAAATCAGTAGCCTTCCTCTACACAAAAGAGAAACAAGCCGAGAAAGAAATTAGGGAAACGACACCCTTCATAATAGACCCAAATAATATAAAATACCTCGGTGTGACTTTAACCAAGCAAGTAAAAAGATCTGTACAATAAGAACTTCAAGACACTGAAGAAAGAAAATGAAGACGACCTCAGAAGGTGGAAAGATCTCCCATGCTCATGGATTGGCAGGATTAATATAGTAAAAATGGCCATTTTACCAAAAGCGATCTACAGATTCAATGCAATCCCCATCAAAATACCAATCCAATTCTTCAAAGAGTTAGACAGAACAATTTGCAAATTCATCTGGAATAACAAAAAACCCAGGATAGCTAAAACTATCCTCAACAATAAAAGGACTTCAGGGGGAATCACTATCCCTGAACTCAAGCAGTATTACAGAGCAATAGTGATAAAAACTGCATGGTATTGGTACAGAGACAGACAGATAGACCAATGGAACAGAATTGAAGACCCAGAAATGAACCCACACACCTATGGTCACTTGATTTTGACAAAGGAGCCAAATCCATCCAATGGAAAAAAGATAGCATTTTCAGCAAATGGTGCTGGTTCAACTGGAGGTCAACATGTAGAAGAATGCAGATCGATCCATGCTTATCACCCTGTACAAAGCTTAAGTCCAAGTGGATCAAGGACCTCCACATCAAACCAGACACACTCAAACTAATAGAAGAAAAACTAGGGAAGCATCTGGAACACATGGGCACTGGAAAAAATTTCCTGAACAAAACACCAATGGCTTATGCTCTAAGATCAAGAATCGACAAATGGGATCTCATAAAACTGCAAAGCTTCTGTAAGGCAAAGGACACTGTGGTTAGGACAAAACGGCAACCAACAGATTGGGAAAAGATCTTTACCAATCCTACAACAGATAGAGGCCTTATATCCAAAATATACAAAGAACTCAAAAAGTTAGACAAGAGGGAGACAAATAACCCTATTAAAAAATGGGGTTCAGAGCTAAACAAAGAATTCACAGCTGAGGAATGCCGAATGGCTGAGAAACACCTAAAGAAATGTTCAACATCTTTAGTCATCAGGGAAATGCAAATCAAAACAACCCTGAGATTTCACCTCACACCAGTGAGAATGGCTAAGATCAAAAACTCAGGTGACAGCAAATGCTGACGAGGATGTGGAGAAAGAGGAACACTCCTCCATTGTTGGTGGGATTGCAGACTGGTACAACCATTCTGGAAATCAGTCTGGAGGTTCCTCAGAAAATTGGACATTAAACTGCCTGAGGATCCAGCTATCCCTCTCTTGGGCATATACCCAAAAGATGCCCCAACATATAAAAAAGACACGTGCTCCACTATGTTCATCGCAGCCTTATTTATAATAGCCAGAAGCTGGAAAGAACCCAGATGCCCTTCAACAGAGGAATGGATACAGAAAATGTGGTACATCTACACAATGGAATATTACTCAGCTATCAAAAACAATGACTTTGTGAAATTCGTAGGCAAATGGTTGGAACTGGAAACTATCATCCTGAGTGAGCTAACCCAATCACAGAAAGACATACATGGTATGCACTCATTGATAAGTGGCTATTAGCCCAAATGCTTGAATTACCCTAGATGTCTAGAACAAATGAAACTCAAGACGGAGGATCAAAATGTGAATGCTTCACTCCTTCTTTAAAAGGGGAACAAGAATACCCTTGGCAGGGAAGAGAGAGGCAAAGATTAAAACAGAGACTGAAGGAACATCCATTCAGAGCCTGCCCCACATGTGGCCCATATATATACAGCCACCCACTTAGACAAGATGGATGAAGCAAAGAAGTGCAGAAGTGTAGATCGCTCCTGAGAGACACAGCCAGAATACAGCAAATACAGAGGCGAATGTCAGCAGTAAACCTCTGAACTGAGAATAGGACCCCCGTTGAAGGAATCAGAGAAAGAACTGGAAGAGCTTGAAGGGGCTCGAGACCCTATATGTACAACAATGACAAGCCACCAGAGCTTCCAGGGACTAAGCCACTACCTAAAGACTATACATGGACTGACCCTGGACTCTGACCTCATAGGTAGCAATTAATATCCTAGTAAGAGCACCAGTGGAAGGGGAAGCCCTGGGTCCTGCTAATACTGAACCCCCAGTGAACTAGACTGTTGGGGAGAGGGCAGCAATGGGGGGAGGGTTGGGAGGGGAACACCCAGAAGGAAGGGGAGGGGGGGGGGGGATGTTTGCCCGGAAACCGGGAAAGGGAATAACATTCGAAATGTATATAAGAAATATTCAAGTTAATAAAAAAAAAAAAAAGATAATATATTCCAGTTTAAAAAAAAAAAAAAAGAGTAGATTCTTTGCTATGTAAAAAAAAATCCTAGGTGTTCTCAGCAGAATAAATTAAACAAATGTATGAAGAAGCCCTTGAGAAGACACATGGCAGAACATTCAATATAAGTTGACCCACAAGCCTGAGACTTAAAATGGCTTTGTGTAATGAATGATAGAGTGAGCGTTTGCATAAGAACATTCAAAAGGACTCTACCTGTGGAAGGGGCTCTTCCTATGGAAGGGGCTCTTATCTATGGAAGAGTGCTGCTGGCCCACCTGAGTCAGGACAAGCGGATTCCCACACCTGGAACTCTTCCTCCCAGGTGGCAGTGCTGCTAACTCAAGTCTCCTTCTCTGTTGGTGACTCTTAGCCAAAAAGCCCTAAAGTTCACGTGTCTCTTACCTTCTCTTGGATTATACTGAATCAAACTCAAAATACCACAGATTAAGGTCATGATTGTCTCCCTTTTTATCTCCTTCTAGCCCAACTTCTTTTTCCTGACTTTCTATTTATTCAGCAAATACCTCTTCAGCACCTCTGCATAGATCACTAGGACCACTGCTCAAGACATTACTGACCAGCAAAGCCTTCTCCCTCATAGCCCTCATCTCCTTACAGCAACTAAGATCTGCTGTTGTGATTTGAACAAGAAACAGCCCCTAGAGGCTCATGTATTTGAACACTTGGTCCCAAGATAATGAAATTGTCTAGAAACATCTGTCGGACATTTATGAGGTAGGATCTAGCTTGAAGATGTAGGTCACTAGGAGCAAGTTCTGGTGGAGAAAGAGGTGCAACTGTATTATTCCTGTCACCTTCATGTCACCCTCTCTGCTTCCTGGCCTCCAGCCATGACACAGACAAGACTTCAATATAAGTGCTTGAGATCATTCTTTCCCTGTTACGGTAGACTGAAATATTTGAAACCAAAAGTAAACCCTTTCTTCCTTAAATTTCATTTGTCAAATATTACCACAGTGGTAAGAAAAAGTCACCACCCTGCTAAGCCCATATCCCCAAGTCTTCCTGCAACCAACTTCTCCAAGCTTGACTTAGAAAGGCCTGCGTCAGTCTACTCCCGGATTGTCACAAAGCCTGTCTCCAAACTTAGCTATGGCACAGTTCTCCATTTCAGCCCAGTCCCTCTCAAATCCAGGATCTTCGTTGTGGATGAACCTGTGTGATGTTTGTAAACCTTGCTGCTCAAGGTGCGATATGCAGGTCTCCAGTGGCTGTATCATCTGGTAACTTGCTAGACGTCTATGCACAATAGAATCTCCTTTCTGCCAAACCCAGGATCATTTACATATGCTTATGACTTGTGGTCTGAAAGTACCAGTCCAATGTATGGCTTCCCACTTAACATTCTACTGTGAAGGCTAGCAAAACTACATCCTGCTAGAGTATCTGGTTGGTTATCTATTTTAAAGTAGTCTCTGAAATAAGAATAATGACACTGGTGGAGGAATCAAAATGAGGGTCATTATTTCATAACACATGAAATTGCATGAAGTCTAGGAGGAGATATGGAGACAAAGTTTGGAGCAGGGACTGAAGGCATGACTATTCAGAGCCTGCCCCACCTTGGGATCCAGCATATATACATGTATACATATATACATATATGCATATATATGTATGCATATGTATGTATGCATATGTATATATATCCACCAAACTTAGACAGTATTGACGAAGTCAAGAAGTACATGCTGACAGGAGCCTGATATAGCTGTCTCTCCTGAGAGACTCAGCCAGAGCATGGCAAATACAGAGGTGAATGCTAGCAGCAGACCATGGAACTGAGAACAGGGTCCCCATTGGAGGGGTTAGAGAAAGGTTTGAAGGAGCTGAAGGGGCTTGCAACCCCATAAGAACAACAATACCAACCAACCAGAGTGCCCAGGAACTAAACCACTACCTAAAGAGTTCACATGGACAGCTGCATATGTAGCAGAGGATGGCCTTGTTGGGCACCAATGGGAGGAGAAGCCCTTGGTCCTGCCCATATCCAGTGTAGGGGAATGTCAGGACGGGAAGGGGAGTGGTTAGGTAGGGGGAATACCCTCATAGAAGAAGGAGGAGGGGGCATGGGATAGGAGGCTTATGGATAGGAAACTGGGAAAGGGAATAACATTTGAAATGTAAATAAAAATATCCAATTTAAAAAAAAAGAAACTGCATGAAGTCCAAATATTAGTGTCTACATGTGTAGCTTTGATGGCGCACACATCCATTCATTAACATTTGCCTATGCCGACTCCTACATACAGTGGCAGAGTTGAGCATTTATAGCAAAGCCTGTATGACTGACAAATACTAAAACATTTTATATCTGGCCCTTTACAGGCCCTTGTCCTTAGGGGGAAAAAATTCATGATCAAATGGAAAAGATGAGCTAGAAAGAGAGTTTGGTAGCTAGGTGGTCAAGGCTTGCTGGTAAGCCTGATGAACTGAGTTCAGTCTCAGAAAATCACATAAGAGGAGAGAGCCAACTCCCTCCTCTGTCCTCTGTCCTCTGTCCTCTGTCCTCTGCCCTCTGACCTCAGGCCACCACACATGCACACACACACACACACACGAAACAAACAAACAAACAAACAAATAAATAAATAAATAAATAAATAAATGTAAAACAGTGAAATAATAGAACTGCACATTATGAGGTAGGAAGGGGAAAGTAAATGCCTGAACAAATTACGTTTTCTCCTGAACATCCCTTGCAGGTGCTAAGCCCTCTATTGACACAGTTGCCGCAGAGTGGAGACACACATCTGTTCCACTCATTACTTCCCGGCTGAGGCTGAATATTGCTCCCCTTGGAAATGCAGAGGTGGGCTTTAGACATGACAAGATAGGGGGATTGTCCCAGATGTTCAGAGATGAGGAGGGACACATGGAGGATTTGAGGTTCGCTCGCTTCATGACATGGTCTTCACTTAGGTTTGTACCCCTAAAATAAAATTGGTGGCGGGGGAGAGGGCTATCTCTAGCCCTGGAGAGCTAAACGACTCACTTCTGGGCCTCACTACTTCACCGTGGCTAATAATTCTTCTATTGAAAGGAATGCCTAACAATGAAAGAATTCAGTTTTAAACATCACAGCCACTCTGCCTGAAGACCTTTCCTTTTCCACATTTCTTAATTTCATGGCTCCAGGAGACATTAAAGAAACCAGTTGAGACTTTATTCATGGTCTAAACACACAGAGAGCTACACTTCTGAGAACGGTAGTTATTATTTACTGAGAAATGTTCTGCAGCTTACTTTTTCTTTCATTCCCACTCTCCCAAACATTATGGCCCCTGTCTTTTTCTCCTTTATTGTCAGCATGAGAACAACAGTCAATAGTTTTAAAACTGTTTTCATAGTTTCAAAAAACTACCTAAAGAACACTTCAGGCATCCGGAAGCAGCTTAGTTAATAAGAATGCTTGCCGGGCAAGCATGAAGCTCTTGGGTTCAGTCCCTAGTGCCGCACACACTCTGGTTGCAGAGTCTGTAATTCCACACTCGGTAGAGTCAGGAGATTCAGAAGTTCAGTTATCCTTGACTAAACACTGACTTGGAGGCCAGCCTGTGCTACTTAGGACCCTGACTTTAAAAATAAAGAAGCAGGGCTAGCAAAAGTTTCCTCAGGTAAACACGTTTCATGGCCACCTGAGTTCCATCTCTAGAACCTCTGTAAAGATGTTAGGAGAGAACCAATTCCACAGAGTTATCCTCTGACCTCCACATACACCATGTTACACACATATACACTGCGCGCGCACACACACACATACACACACACACACACACACACATACACATACAAATTAACAATACTAATACATCTTGAATGATGACAAGAAACTTCTCAAAAGTGTGTGTTCAACTCAAAACATAAAGGATTATTCTAAAAGCACACACAACATACAACTTCTTCAAATGACAAAAGGATCTGAAATTATGAGAATTAACGTGGCCATACTTACTTGAGAAAGTTTCCTGAAACTTACCAGGAAATGAAGGAAGGCAAAAGGGGAAGAATGGCCATCTTCACCACCGTGTAGCCCACATGTCTTTTCAAGAGACGCCATAGGACTTAACACAACTTTACTTAGAGACATCGAGTGTATACTTTGTGGGTGGCACTATGTCTCGTAAATTCTAGACATCTTGAAGAAGACATAACAAGCCCTTTTTTTTTTTTTTCTGGCAAAGCAGCTTCATTTTCTATTTTCAGCTGGAAATTTTGGAAATCAATTCAGTGAGACTGTGTTTACTGAAACATTTAGGTAGGAGGCAAGATCTCAGTCAAGAATTTTTAATCTCCCACAGCCTGTACACACACAAAAAAATATATTGCTGGAAACGCTTTCAGATTTGTTTATCCCCAAATAATGTGCTCTATGTTCATTCTTAGAAAAAAAAAAAAAGGAAGAATTCCACAGAAAGAAATGCTTCCATGACTGGCTGAGTCATTCTGGGGAGACGTTTCCAGTAAACCACGTTCTGCTGGATGCTGTTCAAAGAGAAAATGTCAAGCCCACCGAGCTTCAGTGTGCTGTGTGGGTGGGTTTACTCAAGTACAGAAATCAAATATAGGCACTGGAACCAATATCCTGGGAAACAACAGAATGGCTCAAAATCACAGCTGGGGATTTTTACAAGTTCTATTTCAGCCAAATAATAAAAAGTGAATAAAAAAAAGTGGGGGTAATTTAAGAATACACTAGTGACATTCATTATATTTTTTTTTCCCTCAGATCCTGAAGTTGAAATTGGATGTTATAAAATTCTAGCTTTCTCCTTTGCAAAACGTTGGTGTCTCTGGTAGACTTCCACATTTCTACTTAAACCTGCCTAGGAGGACTCCATCTGCAGCATGCTCTCCCTTCCTTCGTTAGATAAATAGTCACCCACGAAGTCTATGACTATGAGATTTCTTTTGTAATTCACTTGCATTTTGTACCTTTTCTGTCAATGGTTTACAGTTGTAAGGAAAACTACATGAAAGCCATAAACAATCCAAGTACTAAATTTTACTCTAACAATCAAGACCGTGCACAATCAGTCAGCTGAAAACTGGACACTAAAATTTCCAATGTTCCAAAACACATTGCTAAGGAAACCCATCTACCATTTCCAGAAAGGCAATCCTACTGAAGAGTCTGTCATTCTCACCCTGTTGATAAAAGATAAACAGGGATTTGGAGAATTTCCGTAATACACTTGGCAGCTAGTCAGCAGGTTAAGATTTGTACCTGCATCTGATGGATCTGACTGTTACTGTTGCCTTTGATGATTCTGGGTATCTAATGGCTTTGGCTGCCTGCCTTTAAACTTGTCTCTCTGGTCTCAGAGAGACCTTCTCATGTATATTCTGGTCTTCGACACCAACTTGGAAACCCAGTTCTTTTTCCTTTGCAGAGGTCATGATCATGCTGGATTTCGTGCTTCTTCTCGATCTAGTTCTGGGTGTGCAATACATGGATTATCTTTAAGATCTTTAGGCATTTACATTTACCCATGGATGTTTTCTTCTAAGTTACTGATAAAATTTGCAAAATACTAAAAACAAAACAAAACACTTTTTTCAGAATGATTAATCTCTGGGACGACCTGCATGTACAAAACAACCCACAATTCACCCTCTTGTCCATAGGCCTATAATATCAGTTTTGTTTATTATCTTGCTGAAATATGTCATATACCCTTCTCCCTGGTATATGACATCATTATAGAAATGTAATTGCTGAACAGTGGACTATACTGGTTTGTTAACCTGAAATGTTCAAATCTAGAACTAGGTGGTTAAGACGCTCAAATGATAGCACCAAGAACTAGTCTGTCCTCTTCCTGGTTCATTGTTTCTCAGTCTCAGACTGTACATGAAACGAGTTATCTGTCAGCAACTGCAGGATTCCATTCCATAAAAACCCACATGCAAATTATGGTCGCTGTTTTAGGATGTATAGAAAGCATTGATATCAGAGAGCCCTTGATCACACAAAGGCAGGATGGTCTAATGCAGCACTTCTCAACCTTCCTGATGTTACAGCCCTTTAATATAGTTCCTCGTGTTGTGGAAGCCCTCAACCATAAAGTTATTTGCATTAATACTTCATAACTGTAAATGTTCTACTCTTATGACTCACAATGTAAATATCTGTGTCTTCTGATCCTGTGAAGGGACTGTTTGATCCCCCGACAAGGGTCATGGCCCACATGTTGAGAACCAGTGCTCTAGTGAAAAAGGATGTACTTTGGTACAAAGTGGACCTGGATTTGATGTACTGTTGGTCCTGAGACAAGTTATTCAGTATTGTTTTCCTTGATTGTGAAATGGCTATTATATATTAGAGTTGACTTAATGTCCTAATTTAAATAAAATAATAAAAATGAAGTGCTTAACTCAGGGCAGGGTGTTTCACTGGCATACACCAGATCAGCAAATCATGGACCAAAGTAGCAGGAATATTAGCAGGGCCATGCGTGTTGTAATGTTAACATAATGTATAATACTAGGGTATCAGAAGCTTCAGAGTTGAGTGAAATAGCAGAGCAAAATGGAAGACTGTATGAAGACGATGGTGTTGGAGCTGGGACTGAGAAGAAGGAAAGATGTCGGTGAGTAGCATCTTCAATGTATGAATGGTGTACAGTTCTGTAGGAGATGAATATAGGTGATCAGGTAGGCTGGACTCGGCTTGTGGTGGTTTAGATGAGGCTACAAAGCTTGAAGTCAATTCACTGAATGAAACTCCCAGAAGCTGGCAAGGAATAGAGAGGCAGGACAAGGAGACATGCGCGTGAGTCTCCATCACTGACGTTGGTGTACAGATGAACGGCAGAGTCGAGAGACAGATGTCAGAGGCCAATTTGGAAACTTATTTGCAAAATCATAAGCAAGTGGAAATGAGGGATTCATATCAAGCAATGCCATGGTAACAGAGTAAAGAGAGGCGTGAAATAAAATTCCAGGGATTAATGAGACTCATCAGCTGATTGGATGTTGGGACTGAAAGGGAAGAATCAACGTGTATTCATTTTTAACCCCAGATGGCTTGAAGAATAAAGATGCCATTGACATAAGAAAAGAACAAAATAAAAACAACTTAGGGTGCCTAGAGGAAGAAGAGAATGGATTTAGCTGTGAATTGGTGACTTTGAGGTGTTTTCAAAACATTTGATGGGAGAGTTTCAGACATGGTTTAATTTTTTATTCTTTTCATATCTCTCCCTCTCCCTCTCCCATGTCTGTCTGACTGTCTGCCTGTCTATGTGTGTATGTGTATGTGTGTGTACATGTACATGAGTGTGCGATTCTCTTTACTCTCCTCATATAATTGTCAGTTTTAGCCATAACCTAAAGCTCCTATACCATTTTTACCTCAGATTTATGATTTTAAAAATGTACTTTTCCCAGGTCTTTGCCAATTCTTTAACCTGAGAAACTCTCTCTTTCCTTTGTCTCTACTCCTATCAAGAATATTATTCTAGAAACTCCTCTCCACAACAAATGGCTGTCACTCGATACTCCTGCCAGGCGTATGGTGAAGTCCTCATGTATCACAGTTTGGGTCACCATGAAAACCAGGGAACAAATCTTTTCTTTTTCATTTCTCTGTGCAGAAGTATTCGTAAATGGGTCTGCACAGGTTGCAGTGTTTGGGGAATGCTCATTCCATTTCTATTAGAGTTCCTGTGTGGATCAAACACAGAATGATACACCAGAAAGTCTGAGCAGAATCTGAGCAGAATTTGCAACCTGAAGCCAAGTCCAGATGCTCCTAGCTCTTCACAAGACACACTGAAATTGTAATTCAATCACTTTGAATGAATGATTGCATATCAATATGGTAGTTTGATTTAAATGGTCCCTATGAGCTCATATATTTGAATGTTCGGCCCCTGGTGGATACAAGTGTTTGGGAAGGATTAGGGGGTGTGCCCTTGTTGCAGGAGGTGTGTTATTAGGGTGAGCTTTGAAATTTCAAAAACAAACACCATTTTTAGTTCTCTGACTCAAGCTTGTGGATCGTCTGTAAGCTCTCAGTTACATCTCCAGCACCATGTTTGTCTGCTGATGGCCATGCTCGTGACATTATGGTCATGGTGAATGGATTCTCACCTACTGAGTCCCCAAACTCCCTCTTCTGTAAGTTGCCTTCATCATGGGGTCTCTTCACAACAAAAGAAAAGGAACTCACACTCTAACATAATCAGTTTTAAATAACAGTCCAAAAATCTTTGAATCACAACAATTTCATAAGAATTACTTTAAGTTTGGCACCTCAGTTTGTTTCATTTTCAACATTTTACATCCCAAATCTCGAAATATCTAAAGTGCTTGAATAATTTCTTTTGCTTAGCCATAAAATCCTACAACAAAAGTCAAAAGGTCTATCAATGATTTATGATGAATGTCTTAGTTTGGGTTTCTACTGCTGCAATGAAGCACCATGACCAAAGCAACTTGGAAAGTAGTTATTTGGTTTGCGATTCCAAATCAACTGTTCATCACTGAAGAAGTCAGGACAGGAACCCAAACAGGGCAGGAACCTGAGGCAGGAACTGGTGCAGAGGCCTTGGAGGATGCTGCTTACTGGATTGCTCCTCATGGCTTGCTTGGCCTGCTTTCTTATAGAACCTAGGGCCCTAGCCCAGGGTTGGTACCACTCACAATGGGCTAGTTCTCCCCCATCAATTACTAATTAAGAAAATGCCCTACAGCTGGATCTTAGGGAGGCCTTTTCTAAATTGAGGTTCCCTCCTTTTATGCTTAGCTTGGGTTAAGTTGACATAAAACTATCCAGAAGAGTGAATGAATAAAAGCTGGATTGTGGAATAATGATGTAAGGAAGCTAAGACATGTAGAACAAATGCTTGCCCCCTTCTTCTACACATCATCGCTTCATCTCAGCAGGAGAAGTAATCTTACCCCTCAGATCTGTGAACTCTAAGCTAGGGCATGGATGAAATGAAAACAGAATTTTTGTACAATCAGAAAGGAGGGTCCAATTGGAGGCAGCGAATGCAAAGGAACCAGATACCAAAAACTTTAAAAAGAAATGCATATGTTCTCAAGTAGGCATGACTGTCAAGATAGAGCTCAAAGAGGGGAAAACAGATTGAATTTTTGAAACACCAGCCCCACCACCTCTTGGTCAAGTTGCCGGTTGATTTAACTTACCCAATAAATCAAGGATTATTCTAATATGTGCATAGAACTTTGCCTTGAAACAAAATGAAATTCCCCTTCTCTTCATTATCTCATTTCACCTAGCTACAACCAGCACAGAAGACCTGGGAGCAGGAAGGTTAGGCATGTGGTCAGTGCCTCCTAACAATAATTGTGTGGAGCTGTAGCATCGTTACCCACTCGCATCAGTTTGCACTGAGATGAAATCACTGTGCATATGACACTGGTGCTTTGAAGAGGCTGAACTTGGCAGATGTGTAATCAAGAAGATCAACTCCATCGAGGGCTGTGTGGAAAAAGCCTGCTGAAGTAATTTGCAAGCATTCTTTGGGGTGGGTGGGTGGAGGAAGCACCAGCTCTGCCCCCCACACACACACACACATCCTGGAGTGCTGGAGCTGTCTGCCTTCTCACATCCATGAAGGTCATCTTCATGGTGATGCTCTTGGCCTCATTTAGTTCTTGCAGATTTTGTCCTCTGGTTCAGAATCAGGAGAGAACACCTAAATTCTGAAAGGCCGCTGCTCAGTGGGTGAAAGCCAATGTCAAAACTATATGCCACCTGACACCTGAAGCAGGCTGACAGCTTCAAGAGTCATAAACAAACACAGCCTTCTGTTTATACTTCCTCGTGTGAATGAAATACCAAAGCAAGTCAGAACTCTTTGATGGACTTGGGACTTACACACACACACACACACACACACACACACACACACACACACACCACCCTACCTCTACCTAGCCCTACTCATTCCTTGCCCACAGAACCATTCAGTAGCAGACCGCTGCCACTGTCTTACCAGAACTGGATACTAAGGGAAAGTAAATAAAAAAGCACAGTGCTGTGTACACATGCCTTCTGCTCAACCGCTAATTGGTCGCTCTTCACTATGCTCGGCTGTAATATGATTAGTGTCTCTATAACTGGCTTACAGGTGATCCACAGTCCAGTAACTTAGAAATCCTGGGAATGGGGAACAGCACCTCAGTGCAGTGGTTCTCAACCTCTGGGTTGTGACCTGTTGGGGTCCGAAGGACCCTTTCATGGGGATCGCATATCAGATATCCTACGTATCAGATATTTACATTATGATTCATGGCAGTAGCAAGATTACACTGATGAAGTAGCAACAAAAATAATTTTATGGTTGGGGGGGTCACCGAAACATGAGAAACTATATTAAAGGATTGCAGCATTGGGAAGTTTGAGAACCGCTGCCTCGGTGGGAGGACACGTGCATGCGTGCATGTGTAGCAATTGGCACTGGATCAATCCTCAGCACTGAGAAGAAAGTAGGGAAAGGAAGGAGAAAAACAGATTTTTAAAAAGAAAAGGAGTAGCAGGGAGAGAGAGGACGGATGAGGGAGGCTAAAGCGAAGATATCAATGTTTCCATTTACAAAGAAGGAAAGAAAGACTCCTGTAAGGTAGATTGCCCAAGGTCAAGTGGCTTGAGAGATGTAGATGTCAGCTTTGAGTCGAGCATTTCTGATGTCAAAATTGACATGTTCGTAATTGACACCATTATGAAGCTTCATTATTTTTCTGGTATCCATGGATACAAACACCATTCACCCTGATGCTTTAGCAGCAAAGTCCTGCCCAGGATTCTGTAGCTGAAGTAAAATTGCAGTCCGGAAGAGCAGTAAACAGAAGAGCAAGCAGACAGAATTTCCATCACCCAACTCAATGATTCACATGCATAGGCCTGATTTTCATTTCTTCTCTGCAGAGAAGAGATGAATGGATGCTCCCATCCCCAGCTCCAGGCCGTTTTCTATTGCGTATTTATGTCCTCAGCTGTAATTCCTATTGAAAGGAAAACACAATTGTCGCTTGCTCGGAAACAACGATGTATTTATCTGCACACACTCCTAAAACATCGCTTGGAGTTAAACATGGAGCCCTAACAAGCAAGCTGCCCATTATTTCAAGTCCGGTTCCGGAAGCCTTCCTTTTGGAACTGCGTCTGATAATATTATTACGTTCTGGCTCTGTATACATAACAAGAAGCCAACTGCTCGCCAGGTTAGGATTTACTGACTTGGAAGGCACGCAAGCTAGAAATGAACAAATGAGCCACGGGGGGGAGGGGCTCTTTCCTTCCTTTCTTTCTTTTTTCTTTTCATTTCTTTTTCCCCTCTTATTTTTCCTTCCTTTTATTTTTTAAAATTTTCATTGTGAACATTAATTTTACACAATACTGTGCTATATAAGGACACTTTCATACACACACACACACACACATTGCATGGTGAACACATCCCCCTCCACACTGCCTACCCCTCCCACTAATCTCTTTGTTCTCCTAGACAGGTTTTCTTCTTTCCTCATGTGTATATGTCTACATGATTTCATGTACCTATCCAAAGTTTGGGCACCTCAGAGGAAAGAATGCATACGATATGTGTCTTCCTGAAATAGTTTGTTTAATTTGATTGTCTCCAGTTGCATCATTTTTTTTGTAAATGATATCATTTTGTTCTTTATGGAAGAGAAGGTTTCGTGTATTAACAGAGGAACAGAGAAATTTATTTTCTTAACTATCATGCTCACTTGAGTCATAACTGGAAGATGCCACTGTTGGACATACTGAGAACTCCCAAAAGTCCTTTGTCCACATTCTGGAAATAGTCCCTCTCCACCTTCAATGACAAGGCACCAATGCCCTGTAATTGCCAAGGACCAATGAAACATGTTTCCACTATTGCCACGGTTACAGTATTTTCCCTATTCGCTTGCTCCAAACCTTCTATAAACCCTGCCATCATGACTTGGTCCACAGATGCCTCTAGGTCAGAGGCAGCCATTTTGTGCATGTGTTGTGTGCATGTGCGCGCTCTCTCTCTCTCTCTCTCTCTCTCTCTCTCTCTCTCTCTCTCTCTCTCACACACACACACACACACACACACACACACACACACACCCCTCTCCCATAAATCTCTTGCATGAGGTCTGCTGCATGATATGACTTTTGTGGCATTCCTTGGCCCCCTAATCACTGTAGTACTTTTCCACAGCAAAACCGTTTCAGCCACCACTAAGGAAGCAAGAAATGAAACTAAGTCCGTTAAGGAAAGTGAAAGGTGCTGTTCAAAGTTGAACAAAAAGATGCAGAAAAAAACCTAATAATTCTTCCCTATTGTCAGAAAGAAAAATCTGAAGTTGAGCTGCGATTTACAGAAATGACAGACTTGCGGTACTGGAGTGCACCGATTATGTAAACAGAGCCCGGTGGAGGGCAAGCATGGTCACTAAATAGCTTCACATCTGTAGCACGTGGCCTCTATTTCCTTGTCCAAAATGGCTGCTCAGGCCCCAGATATAACCAAAGAAAAGGAGGGAGTAGAAAAGAAACCATATCCCTTTCCTTTATGAATGTATTTTAAGAACTGCGCGAGGTACTCCAGCTACCTGGACAGTCACGTGCTTACCCCTGGCTGAAAGGGAGGCTGGGAAATGTAGTCCTAGTTCCAGAGATCCGAATGCCAAGCTACAAACTTGGTTGTGTTACTAAAGAAGAGAAGGTAGACATTGCCAGTCAGGCAGTGAGGAGTGTGCCCTCAGGAAACCATGGAAATGCCCTAGGAATAATGATGTCCCTGTATAGGACTTTTTCAAATGAAGGCTAAACATACTTAATTGATGATGTAGTTTCTAGCTTTGAAGATAATATGGAAATCTATTTTACTTAGTATTTTGGATGAGTCAGAAGGAGTGCATGTGGGGAGTTTGAAAGCCCCCAGCCAGACCTCAAGACCCTAAGGTGATAGGTTTTTTTCTAGTATTCTCATCCTTTTGCTTCGAAAAGAAAGACAGATGTCCACACAGTGATGTCTGAGGTCATTCCTGCACGGCTTGGTCCCATGTCACTCACTTGCTCACAACGTTTATTTCCAGAAGACCAAACGATTTCCCTGTTCCTAAAATCACTGTGATGCTTCTCGTTTCCATTCTCCCTTCGGTCCTCGGTGGGAGCCTTCAGGCTTTAGTTCTCACACCGAGCGGTGCGCGGCTGGGCAGGGTGTTGAGTGACACTGCCTCTGCGAAGAATAACATTGGGAGAAAATACTGCGCGCTTGTCTAGCCAGTGTTGAGTACTACACTATGGCATTTATTATCTTACTAGGGCATGCACTGAGCCTATGGAAGAGACAACCTGTTCTCATTTTAGAGACAAACAAACTCACAATTAAGGTTGAACAAAACAGAAAAGTTAAGTTGTGAGAAACCAGAAAGCAGCAAGTGGAAGGCCTGAAATGGTGATTGCAGAGCACAGGGTTAGAACCACAGATGACCTAACACACTCAGTCTTAACTGTCCAGAATGATCACCCTCTCTAGGTTCATTCTGTGGCAGGTGCCCATTCAACCTACCAAACAAAACCAAAATCCAATTATCCCTTTGGGACCCTAACTGATTTAAGGGATTCTTTCTTCCCTCCCTCTCCACCACCCCCCTCTCTCTCTCTCTCTCTCTCTCTCACACACACACACACACACACACACACACGTACTCATGCATACCATACACTCACACACATGCACACATGCACACTGTGCTTTCATGTATGCATGCACACACTCTCTCACACCCATGCCTGCCTCTGCCTCATCCCCTCTACACAAAGAAGAGCAGTGTAAGTAAATATGGGAAAGGATAAATTAATAATTAGCTAACTATTTGGAAAGAAAATCGATCAAAATGTCAAATCAGAACATAAACCAAAATAAATACAGGTGGATTAGAGCACTAAAGGTTTTCTTTAAAAAAAGAAAAAGGAAGAAAGAAAAAGAAAAAGGAAAGAACAAGAAGGGAAGAGTCCAAAGCATGACGGAGCTCAAGTGCAGGCAAACATCCACCCCAGAGGAGGAGGGCCTTCTACATTTACAAGGAATGAACAAGATTATAAAGGCAGAGCTTGGTACATGTTACTAAATTCAGACCATTGTCCTTTTATCAAATTATAACTAAAATTAGAGGGGATTTCAAAGAAAGCAGAATATATTTGTCTCAAATACTACAGGAAAGAACACTCTACTGCGTGTTAAGTTCTTGAAACGAATGGGTGTACTATTCTGACCCACTAAAGGCTTCTGTCACCAGCATGGATGACGCCTGCAAACAAAATGCTGAGCAGAGTAAATCGGGCATCGAAAGGAAGTGCAAGCAAACCTATGAATGCCTGAAAAAGTCATACAAATGAAAGAAATGGGAAGAAAATGATCCTCAGAAAGAGGGGGAGGAGGCAGATGTTTCTCAGTATGAGCCACGGTTGCAGAGTTTTCTGTCTATATAGCTTTCACATTGAGCGCATATTTTGTATGTGCTCTTCCTCATACACAGCGGTCCCTCCGTATCTTTGGCTTTGTCATGGATTCAGTTACCAGAGTTTCAACTAACTGCAAACATTACATTTTTTAAACAAAGCAAGGAAATGTAAGGTGTGTCCTGATTTAAATGGTGATGAGATCTCAGGGTTCCTCTTCATCCTAACCTTTAGGGTATTATTCCTTTCTCTGTGTGTCCACCTTGACTGCACTACCCATGCATTAGGAACTCAGTACCTTTTACTGGACAACTGCAGTGCCCTGCGCATGTGGCCCTTATAAACGCATTTGTTATTGTATCTGATAACGATCCAGGAGCCCAAGTGTCGGGATGCTGGCTCTATGCTTAAGGAAAGTCGTAAGTGCCTCATTTCATTGGGAAGGTGAACATCTCAATAAGGAAAGGAAGACCGAATGCCGAGGTTGCTGAAACTGATGCCAAGAATGAATTGTCTGTCTGTAGAAATTGGGAAGAAGGCAGGTTGGAAACACATGCTGGTGTCACTGAGACACCGGAAAATGAAAAGAAAAACAAATTTTTCCACAGTCGAGGACAAAAATTTTTAAGATGAATAAGCATTAAACATATGGCTATATTAGGACGGGGGTGTTAGGCGTGGGTAACAGCACATACCACTTGAAGCAGCTGTGTACACAAATCTTTTCCCCAGAGTAGAAAAAGACTAAAGGGAACCATTACTGCATGATTAATCATGCATTTCTAAAGAAGGTGGAAGCTATGATAATATTTTATTGTTTTATTCAATCTCTCTCCCTGGGGTTACGGATGCTGGTTCAATACAATACCTTAGCTAGAATTCCAATTGTACCGTTCTCTTTCCAAATCGGCCTTTTATCATTCCGTCTACCGCCATCTGGAGTTTCACCTCCTCTCCAGCTCCACGCCATGGTTTTAATTCCCAGGCCACCACTTACCTTACGTCCACGCCAGCGCTGACATGGGCGCGGCACACTTTTCTTTCCTTTCTCACCACAACCTTGCCAATAGCCAACCTCATCGACAGCCCTTCTGTGTGTCCCAGGGCCACATACCAATTCAAGGGATTCAGTGACGTGAGTATATCCCAAGTTTTGAGTCTATCATGAGTGTTATATGTCCATTAAAGGAATTGCTATCCAGGACTAAGTATTTAAGCCACAGAGGTCTCAGCATAGTGGACCAGGGTACGGCACGGCACATGGATTCCATTCACTGAAGTTCAAGTTCTAATATTGATACTTAGTTGTTGCATGACCTTCAGTGAGTTCTTCTTTTCACCCCCCCCACCCCAATCTGGAAACTACAGTTAATATTAACACCTACCTTAAACCTTGTAAGGATGAAATTAAATGATCCGTGCAAAAGCTCCTTGCGTTTAAAAAGGAGATGTTCCTGCTATCACCGACCTAATAGCCACCTCACTTACCATCGTTTCTCCCATCCAAGCATATATTTGAATTTTATAGAAGACACCCAGAACATTTTACAAGTAATTAATTTTACTAAAGGTTTGTGGTCCGTGCCTGTCACCTGCCAAAACAGCAACTCTGTGTAAGAATAGTCCTGAAGAAATGCCACTCTCAATTCATCTGTGCTATAAACGCCTTTACAGTCCCAGACCATAAGCCTCTTTTAAATGAAGTTACGGTATACCCAGAGTGACGTCCTTGGAGAGAGGACAGAAGTGATAGGCAATGCTTTTGAGAGTCATTGGAACTAGTGAACAACTACAAGGAAAGCCCCCATCCAGCTTGTTCCTGTGGCAAACCTAGGACTGGGTGAGGGAAGTTAAAGTCCTGAGGCATGAGTAGAAGCAGTTCCGAGACTGATGACCTGACTTGCCTAATGGGTTGACTCCATTGTTTTGAGAACAGAATAGCTAACTAATTAACATCGTTGTACGTACGGCCACCCCATGAATACATGTATCTTCTTGATCACACCAGACGCCTGAGTTCTGTGGCAAAACGCGTGTGCACTAGGCCGCCATTCCTTTCACAAAGCAGCTCCTCTTTGTGCCTCCCAAAGCCTGTGTCCCATCCAGGACCCTCCACAGGAGGACTGAACAATCTGGCTGGGAAGAAAAAAATACCTATTTCCCTGAGGGATAAATGTTCCCTGCAAACTGAAAAGTATTTCCATCCCAGGGACTTGTTATCCAGGTCAACCCCAAGCTCAGCTCCCTATAGGGGTATCTACAAAATATAAAGCAATGGCCATCTTTCTTGAGTAGACTCTATGGTTTCTCATAAAGTAGGGTGTGTAACAAGCCCACAAAATGCAATTGCATTGTGGATCAGGTTGAGCAGTAACAGTACCCGGGTATAACGAGGTTACCAGCATTTACCTCCTTAAATTCCAATGCAAGCACAGGGGTTTGCTGGTTTCTCATTATATCTTACCTGGTTATCTACAAGAAAATGGATATGACTTTTGCTCTGCATCTGGCTTTGGAGGGAGACCATGTACATGGGCTTAGAAATAGGCAATGTTTCTCTCATCTAACTTGAATGTATTACCCAGAAAAGCCACAGAGACCCTGGTTGACATAGTCCATGGTTAACTATGTGCTTAACATTTATAGGCTATTGAGTCCTCGTCTGCATTATAATTTTGCTATGTGCCATAAATGTAAAATGAACCTCAGTGCATTCTGATATATGACCTCAGTTTATTATATTTCCATAAAGCTGTCCAATATTTACTATGGTTTTATAACGTTGTTAAACGATTGTCTTCAGCTGCCAATGAGAAGCCATTACCACAGTAACAGTGTAATTCTCTGTATCCCATTTGTGGGTTTCTTCGGTATCACCGATGTGGTACATTTACCATTAAACCTTACGGTACATAAAATTCTAAAGGTGACAGCCGATCACTGTTGTCACTGCAGTGAGAACGCAGTCCAAAACTTTACCCTTGGGCCAGTGGAAACAATTACTGGGGAGAGCTTCGAAGGATAGTGAACGGCTGGAAAAATTTAAATTTGCCTCCGTAAGCTAAGGACAGAGAAGAATGTCATGGAAGGAACCTGTCTCCTAGACATCTTTAAGGGTATCCCGTCAAGACGTCTCCTCAAGACAGGGCAGCTGCTGCTTACTTGCCAGCAACCTGAGGTGAAGTAAGTGGGTACTCAGATTCTGACCTCCCTGTGATGCTCAGACTTGTTCTATCATCAGCGTGGATCACAGATCTTGCTGTTGGATTGTATTGTCTTTATAAACCGTGGCTACAGGAAAAAAAATAATTGCATGTTTCCTTTTTTTTTCCTTTGACTTTCACATTCAAGCCAGAGGAATAAATTTCCTGGAACTAGGGGTCTTCTTTGCCCTATTGTCTTATTTTGGGGGATTTTTTTTTAGTTGGTTGGTTGGTTGATTTTTTTTCTGACAGGGTTTCTCTGGGTAACCTTGGCTGTCCTAGAGTTCTATCTGTAGACCAAGCAAGCCTTGAACTCACAGAAATCCACCTGCCTCTGCCTCCCAAGTGCTGGTATCAAAGGCATGTGCCACCACTGCCTGTCGCATCCTGAGTATTAAGCACAATGTTTAGCACACAAGACACATTAGATGATTCAACAGGAATTTTTTTAAAATGACGTCATTTTCTCTCATCTGTAGGGCCTTGAATTCCGTAGACCTCCAATGACCAAAGCCATGGGGTAAAACAAAAACTATACTACTGTTTCAGGAAAAGCAAAAACAGAGGAAGCTTAACATGGTCACCTTTTCTGTTCTTTAGGTGAGGGTGGCGGGATTGATAGAGCATCTCCCTGACCCTGAACTCAGGATTCTCCTGCCTCCGCCGTCCATCGAAGTGCTAAGATAACAGGCATACACTAGCATGGCTGGCTGAGATAGCTCCCTTCAGATTTCAATACACAGACCTGTTTCAGGCAGCTGCAATTCCAAATATACCTTGAACTAGGGTGCTCGTCAGCACTTCCCAGGTGGCATGCTAGACTGACAAATGTTTACGACTACATCCGAGTCTGCTGCTCTCGATTCAGCTTTCCCTTCAACCCACCTCGCACCCCAGCTGCTTGACACATCAGGTCATCTCTGTATTGAAAACTTCGTCTGCTGCCCAGGGGACTGTCCTCATCAGCCCTGCATGCTGTGTAGGTGAAGACAACAGGTATCCTGTATGCAAGACGTGATCGGTTGAACTCTTCAGAGAAAGCAAAAAACCGTGCTCTTACAACTTCGGAATTAGTTTTAATATATAGGTTAGCATTAAACTAAAATGTTATACTTTTAAATTTTGTTTGTGTGTGTGTGTGTGTATGTGGTATGTTTGCACATACAGGTCCATGTGTGTATCTATGTGCATTCAGGTGTGCACGTTTACTAGATTCTTGGCAGCGTGCTTCAAGGATCTGACTTTTTCTGGTTCTGCCAGCCCTGGAGTTAGGGGCCGGCGCCTCAATGCCTGGCTCTTTTGATGGTGGATTCCAGCTCAGGTCTTCAACCTTACAGGGCAAGCAATGTATTGATTGAGCCATCACTTCGGCCCCTCATTATAGAATTTTCGTACTTATGTGTCATTATATTTTGTTCCAGTTGATCCCTTCTTCCTCTGTCCTCCTTTAACCCTTTCCCCTCCCCAAGGCAGCCCCATTACATGAACTCCATTGCCCTCTCTTCCCTACTCCCTTGGATGTCTTCCTTCCCTTTCATGGACACACATAGAATCAGATACATGTTCTTATGTAATAACTTTAAACCCAGATTCTGCAATGATATCAAATGGGGTTACTGAATCTCCACATCTGGTTTATTTCACTTAACATAATGATTTCCAGATTCCACTCATTTTTCTGGCAAATGTCATGATTTCATTTTTCTTCATCTAATCATCTGTTGATATAGACTGGGCTCCATTTCCTGGATATTGTGAAAAATGTAGCAATAATTATATATATATATATATATATATATATATATATCTTGGGTATTAACATTGCTGAGTCATGTAGTGCTTCTATTTCAGATGTCCAGAGACCTCCATGTTGGTTTCTACAGTGGCTGTACATGTTTGTGCGCCCACCAGAGATCTTTAAAGGTTTAAAGCAGTGGCTCTCAACCTTCCTAATGCTGTGACCCTTTAGCACAGTTCTTTATGTTGTGCTGACTCCAACCATAAAATTACTTTCATTGTTACTTCACAGCCTCAGTTTTGCGGACTATTGTGAACATAATGTAAATATTTGTGGGGGGTTTTGGTGGTCTTAGGTGACCCTGTAAAAAGATCATTAAACAATCCCTCCCCAAACAGGGTCATAGCCCTCCATGGAGAACTGCTGGTCTCAAGGGTCCTCTTCTCCCACATCCTCACCAATATGGCCATCATTTATTTTCTTGACAGTGAGCACTGATCTGACTAAGGTGGTCTGGGCTCTCCAAACAGGTGTATTTCCCTCATAGTGAAGACGTTAAACATGTTTTGAGTGTGTATTGACCACTTGTCCGACTTTTTGGGGACTATTCACTTAATTCGATTATTGGTTGATTGATTGATGATTGACTGATTGAGGGAATAGAGAGAGTTTTTTCAGTTTGCTACATAGTCTACCTATTAATTCCCTAGCTGAAGTACAGACGGCAAATATTTTCTTCCGTTCTGGAAGCTGTCTCCTCTGTCTTGTAATTGTCATCTTTGCTGTGTAGAAGCCTTTTAACTTCATGCAACCTCATTTATTCTCTGTGAGACTGAAGTCTTTTCTAGAAAATCCTTTGCGCTTGCCTTTGCCTTGGAGTGTTCTTGTGTTTGCCTGCAGCAGTTTTAAAGTTCCACGGACTTGGTTAAGATGGCCAATCCAATCTGAGTTGCTTTCTGTGTGCCGTGAGAGATATGGATCTGGTTTCACTCTTTTGCAGGTGGGAACTCAATTTCCCAGCGCCGCTCTAAAGAGTCCGTCTTTCCTCCTAAGTCTGTGCTTCACTCCTTTGTCCTTTGTACAGCACACACGGTAGCTGTAGCCCTGTGGTGATTTCTCTTTCCTTCCTTCCTCCTTCCATTCTTCCTTCCTTCATTCCTTCCGTTTTCTCTCTTCTGCTGTCCGGCATATCTATTTTTGTGCCCATAGCATGACGGGGCTCTGTTGTTACTACGACTCTGAGATATACTTGTGTCAGATGTTTGTGACACCTCCACAGTTGCTCAGGGTCGCTTTGGTGATTTGAGTTCTTTTGTGTGTCCATAAGAACTTTAGGGATTTCCGGGGTTGGGGATTTGGCTCAGTGGTAGAGCGCTTACCTAGGAAGCTCAAGGTCCTGGGTTCGGTCCCCAGCCCCAGAAAAAAAAAAAAAGAAAAAAAAGAATTTTAGGGATTTCCATATTTTTTTATTAGTTCTGTGAAGAATATTGAGATAGATAGGGATTATGTGAAATTGGTAAAGAACTTTCAGAAATGTAGCCATTTTCATACTCTTAACTCTGCTATCATGAGCATGGAAGGTCATGGCTATTTCTTCTTCAGTGGTTCTCAACCTTCCTAAGACCGAGACTCTTTAATACAGTTCTTCTTGAGGCCCCCAACCATAAAATTATTTTTCTTGCTACTTCATAACTGTAATTTTGCTACTGTTAGGAATTATAACGTAAATATCTGATATACAGGGTATCTGTCACGACCCATAGGTCGAGAGCTACTGTACTACAGCTCCCTCCAATTTCTCTATTTTGTCGTCTGAGAAGTTTTGATTGGACAGGTCTTCTGCCTTCTTGTTTAAGCTGATTCCTAGGTGGAATCTTTCTTTCTCTCTCTCTCTCTCTTTCTTTTATTTTTTTCAGCCTACTGTGAATGGATTTTTCCCCCATTCTCAGCAAGTTCAGAATTTGGTATGTAGAGAAGCTACTAATTTTTTACTATGCTATTTGTACGTTAATTTTGTATTATGCTACTTGCATATTGATCTTTTATTATACGACTCTGCTGAAGCTGTTATTGTGTTGAGTTTTCTGATGGGGTCTTCAGAATCTTTTAAGTATAAAGTCATGTCCACACTGATGCCCTCTTCTGGTGTATCTGGAGACAAGAGACAGTGTACTCACATACATTAAATAAATAAATAAATAAATAAATAAATGAATAAATAAATTTTTGCATCTGGGTTCCTTTGTGAGATAGACATATATAGGTCTTTTTCTTTTTCTGTTGGTTGTAGCCTTACTCACTTTGGGTGACAAAGTAATGGTCCCTTCATAAAGTAGATGTGCTATGGCCCTCTCCCTTTGCAGTTTACACAATGGTTTGAGGCACTTTGGAGTTTATACTTCCTAAAGGTTTCGTAGAATCTGATATCGAATCTGCCGGTCTTGGGTTTTTCCTTGTTGGAGAGAACTATTTTCCTAATCAAAAGAAAGGTTGAAAACCACATTGAGTCAATATATTAAAAAAAAGTGTTTAGAAGCAAAGAAGTTTCTTTCCCGCACCATGTGTCCTCCTGGGAAAGACCCGCTGTTTGTAAAACGCCCAGTCGCTGCACCTGAGGCTTTTGCTAGAAGAGTACAGACAGCTCATCTGAGTCTGCGCTTGGGCCATGCGCACAAGGCCCAGGCAGCTCGCTCTGCTTCCCAGCCTTTGTTGTAGCACCATTCAGTAGCCATATTGCAATGGCCGTGGAGCAAACCTGCTACAGGAAAGAAGGAAGGAAGGAAGGAAGGAAGGAAGGAAGGAAGGAAGGAAGGAAGGAAGGAAGGAAGGAAGGAAGGAAGGAAGGAAGGAAGGAAGGAAGGAAGGAAGGAAGGAAGGAAGGAAGGAAGGAAGGAAGGGAAGGAAGGAAGGAAGGAAGGAAGGAAGGAAGGAAGGAAGGAAGGAAGGAAGGAAGGAAGGAAGGAAGGAGGCTCATGGAAAGCTCCCAGTCCTCATGTTTCACTCACACGGAGGCAGAATGGTTGTGTTCGTTTATGAAGAGCAGCACTGACTGACAGATTAACAGTATCATCTGCAGGATGATACATGAATAAACATTCCCAACTTCATTCTTGTGGCATCACAGGAGGGTAAATCCAAGAATTGTGGAGGTCTTGGGACTGAGTATGTTATCCTATTCCTGAGAAGAATCTCTTATCATGGTCTCTAAAATTCAAATTTATAAAAGAATATTATTATGAAGACATTATGATAAGTTATAATAAGCACATGCTATTAGCACTTATTAACGTTTAATAAAAAGACAAATAATAGTTACATAATTTCAAATACAGGAGAACTAGCAAAGTTGTTCCTGATTCCTTTGATGTCTTTTCCAAAGTAGAGAGTATTTCAATTTCTTTATAGCTATTATTTTCTGTTAGTCCAGAAATAAGACAGAAATGTTATGGTATTCAAGATTATTTTTTATTTCATAGATTAATTTTTAAAAGTTCCTTTGGTCAAACTAACCCACCAAAGCTTTGTGATATGCTTCCATTCAAGAAAAATGCAACGCACCACAAACAGTTAATCTCCTTGTATAATCCAGAAGTTATCTCTCAAAGATCAATATTAATTAAGTATTCTACAACAAATGCACTCACAATGAAGGGGTAATCAAAACCTGCAACTGTTTATGGCCAACTCTGCAGGGCTTAATTACAGACATGTGTAACCACTTTATTGGCAATTCAGCATAAACACCCAGGCAGAAACCTCTAGGGTGTAATGGTATACTTCTTATAATGAGTTCTATTTTCCCTTTCCCATAAATGTAAGTGGAACAAATCTTCATTCATTCATTTATTTATCCATGCATCCCACAAATAACCACCACCTCATCCCTTTGTGACAAGTTCCATCATCATTGATATATAAGATATATATAGTGGATGATGAAGTTTCTAATCCAAGGATGATGACAGATAAATACTATTAAAAAATGAGATAAATGCTACTAGACTTAACACAGTACAAAGTATATGCTAACTTAAGTCAGGAGAGGGTATCTGGGAAGAACCCTGGGGAAGTAAATATCAGAGATCCTATGTTTTTGTTCCTCTCTGGCAAGACACAAAATGGTCTCCAAAGAGAGGACAGTGGGGCCATGGTGAGTTCTGTTTCTTTGAGTGATAATATATTCTTTTTACTTTTTATTGATTCTTTGTGAGTTTCACATCCTGCACCCTAGTCCCACTTATCTCTCATTCCTTCATAGCCACTTTTCACACTGCAACCAACCCCTAAATATAAAAACGACACAACAACAGCAACAACAAAAAAAAGAATAAAAGCATAGAAATCATTTCATCACTGAAGCCGTAGTGTGTCACAACATGTCCCACAGTATATCTCTGTGTCCGCACATCTTCATTTGCAGTGTTCTTTGTCATGAGTCGTAATGAGTCGTTGGTCTAGTCTGAGGTCTCTGGCTTCTGTGACACCATCAATATTGAATTCTCACTGGGCCTCCTGGTCGTTGCCTTGTGTCATGGAGATTGTGCAGCTCTGGAACAGCAGGGGGACCGGCTCTTTCATGCATCCCTACCATTTGCAAGATGATGTAGGTTTTGAGGTAGGCCAATTCAGAGCCCTTGATCTGGGCTTGGGTGGTAGCTGAGGTGGTCAGCCCAAGAATTCTTTCTTATCCACACCATCAGGGTGAGCTCTCTAGCCCTACTCTGGCTAGGCCACCCAATGCCACCATCAGCAGGAAGCAGGATCAGTTCTCCTGCTCTCAGGCCCTTGTGGCATGTTCATCCCCACCCATGCCTCCAGATCCACCTCCATTGTGCTGCCCAGCCAAGGAGTGTGGTCCACTCCAAGTGCTGCAGCCTGTGAGGGGCTGGGACCCTTCTGCTCTCACGCCCTCAGGGCTGGCTCAACTGTGCCTTTACCATCAGTTTCCTCCACTCTGTTTCCCAAGCTAGGTGCAGAGCTCACTCCCCTGAGTACTGCATCTGTGAGGAACAGTGCCAGCTCACCCACTCTCATGATCCTGGGTCAAGCTCTCTGCCTCAGGTGACAATGAACAAAGTGGAGGCGGGCACGCCCCTCCCCCATGCCACCTCACAGCAGACAGTGAGGGGGCCAACCCGGCTGCTCTCTCACCCTTGGGGCTAGCTCTCCCTATGCCCCCAGTTAACAGGCCCCCTACTGTGCTGTCTAAGCACAGTAAAGGAGAGGTTCAGGGCCTGCTCTCCCAAGTGCTGCATCTGATGAGGGACAAGGCTAGCTCTCCCATGCTCATGACTCTGTGGGCAGCTTTTCTGACTCCCAGAGGTAGGGAGGGGTGGCGTGGGGATCCCCTCTGTACCTGTGCCACCCATGACAAACAAGAAGCAGGGTCAGCTCTCCCACTCTCATGCCCAGGCTGGCTCACTCCTACCCCCACCCCTACCACCAGGGCCATTCCACTGTGCTATCTGGACAAGGTGCAGGGCCTTCTCTCCTGAGCAGCGTCGAAGGTGAGAATTGGGGGCCAGCTGTCCAAAATGCCCCATCCAGTGAGGGGCAGAGCCAATTATACATTGTCCCTGGACAGTGTCCATTGGCTGCCCTGACCAGGGACATCGCCACATTCTCTAGTGGGAATATGAGTCACTGGCATTAACACCAACCTATGCTGATGCATAGCCACAGACCCAGACATGACCCTCAACAAGCAGCTCAAACTGGGACCTTACCCAGCTCCAGGTGGCAGGGATGGCCACTAACAACAGGCTCCTCCTCTCCACCCTTGAATCTCCAGATCTATCTCTTCACAGTGCTCAAGCGGCCCCACTTCTCTCTCTCCCATCTGACCACCACATACACACACATTGTGTTGGCTCCTGCTGCAGGCTGACCACGTGGCTGGCAGGCCCCTGGGTGACATTTTCTGTCCACACTGCATGACTTGATGGCAAGCGGGTATCTGTGACTCACCTGTGCCTTGCACCAGCTTTATGGTCCACAAGTCTCTGCCTATCTTCCTCCTCTTGCCTTGCATGGTGGTAGGTGGGGCTCTGTGTGTCTATGACCTGGCCTGGCCTGGTGTGGGGGGCGGAGGACAGATCTGTGGGTATCTTTCAAGCTTGCTCCACATGGCATGGTGGACCACTGATCTCTGTCTGTCTTCTTCCCCCATGCTGCACTGCATACCAGATATTTATATTAAAATTTATAACAGTAGCACATTTCATAGCTATGAAGCAACAGCAAAAATGATTTTATGGTTGGGGGCACCACAACATGAACTGTATTAAAGGGTTGCAGCGTTAGGGAGGTTGGGAACCACTGATGTAGTGAATAGTAGGCTCTTTGCATTTTCTCTGTAAAAGCCAGAAGGACAAGAGTGAGCTCTATGGATTTAGATCAGCTATGTTATGAAGAAAAAGAGTGAGAAGCCAAACAGTGGGCAGCTTCATATCCAGCGTGACTCAGAGGAGCAGTGTCTAAAAATCTCACTAAAAGCAAAATGTAATCCAGGGTCTATATTTTGACCCCATCACGTTTTCTGTTAAAACTCCTCTTTGTCTGCGCCAGTCTACAGGGCGAACCTTTGACTACAGATTTGCCAACTTGAGTTTCAAACAACCCTTCCCAGATGTCGTCTTGGTTAGCTTTTTCAGCAAAAATCTCTTTCCTATATCCCAAACTGACACGAAATTCACTTTGTAACCCCCAGGCTGGCCTTGCACTCACAGCAGTTCCTATATCTCAGCCTCGCAAGTGCCAGGCTTACCAGTGTGAGCCACCAAGCCACCCCACTGCTGTAAGCTGTATACAACTTAAAAGGAGGTGCCCATCAAGTGAGGCGACCACAAACTCAATCCAGAATTGCAGTGTACGGCCTACTCTTACACATCATCTGACAGGCGATCTCACAGAACTTACACTTGTCCTCTAAAAGACCCCATGTTAGTTTCATAAAACAGTTTTCTTATGCCCTGGTAGTTCATCAGTTTTATACTGTATATATAATTAAAATTATGACCAAGTAAATAATTTGAAGAACAAATCTGTCATCAGCTATGCCTACAGTTTAAGAGGTGGTGGTAGGGAAAATGGACCTAAACTGGGGCTTATTTCACAACTTAATTGTGTGCATCTTAGAACCCTATTACATGAGGGTCTGATTTAGAGATGAGACAAAGCTTGATGCCTGTCTGTCTGTCTGTCTGCTTGCTTGCTTGCTCAAAAGATAAGAAAGGTCTTCCAATATTACCCAAACTAGATGCAAAGTTCTAGGCTGCAGAGACTGGCCTCAGTCTTCCCAGCACTTAGAATCTTAATGTCCAAGGAGCGCGCTTAGTGATGCTTTTACATCTGTCTTGCAGACCACACTCTTGAGTTTCAAGACACTGAAACAGTGTTTTCCGTCTCGTCTATATGTGGGTCACCTGAGTCCCACCCGATGTGGGCAGAGCAATACCCTGGAATCGTGATATTAAAAGCTGGACAAATGACAACACTGTAGATTTCAGCTTGACTGTTCCGGGCTGATGCTAACGCTGTCATTTTGCAGAGGAATGCTTTGCAGAGTGATGAGCAGTATTCATTACTCAGTGAGTGGGTGCTTTAATTGAGCTTAGTGAAGGGAGCAAACTGACTTCCCTTGAGGTCAACAAAGTGATGCTTTGTTGTATTTTTTTTAAACTGACTTTGCTCTAAGACCTGTGATTTCCTCTATACAAAACCCCATTAATTTTTTGATGGGGCAGTATTAAATCACCCATGAGGTCATGGTTTATCCTTGCAAACGTGTCCCTGAACTGTTACACCGTTTTTGTGTGATTAATTCCATTGTAACTTTGGTCCCTTAATATACAGTTGGGGCAGCCGCCATTTTTGTCAGTGTTCTTTTATTGGAACATGATCGTACTCATTTATGACACATTACCTTTTGTCTATGGCTGTTTGGAGAATGTCACAACAATGTATATGACCCACGGAGACTAAAATATTTACTATCCAGACAGTAACTAAAAATGTACGCCACTCGCTGATGTGTGGGGCCATCCATCACAGCTCACAGTAAAACACAGGCCTGTCTGACAGCTCCACACAATAGGAACAAGGCTAGTTTTGAGAATCAATGGTACCTCTCAGTAACTCTTTTAAGGATCTCTCTTAAGATTGCTTAAAACATCTGATGGTAGGTAGGAGCCTTAAATATGGGCTAGAATATGGTTCTAAATTCAAATCAAAACAGCCTAAAATTGAAATCAGGTGGAAAGTAGGCTGGGATGAAACCCAGCTCTGGGAGGTGATAGCGGTCCAGAAATGGATTCCCTGCCCTTACTCCCCTTCGTATTGTGGGGCTGCTGAGCCACAGATCTCCCGCGCACAGGAGCCGTTACCACAGCCTGGGCTGCAAGCTTTCGGCAGGGGAGCTCTTAGGCACAGCCTCTCTCACATTATTCAAACAGGTTCCACTAATTGATTGCCTTTTATTTAGAGTCCAAAGTCGAACATTATCCTTTCCATCAATTTTCTCAGCAGTCTGCAAATGTACTATTTACTGTGTGTAAAGTTCTCCTTAAGTAACATTCAATCATCTTTCCGAGCAATTTCAGGGAGCAGTGCTCCTGGAGATACTTAACAGCCTGTTCTGCCTCGCCCCTGTGTGCAGCCTAGCCACGGCGTCCGGGGCTGTGCGCGACAGACATTTAATGGTAGTGCTCCTTAAGCTTATAATTTCTCTAGATTTCCTTGACAGCGTTGAAAAATGAACACCACCGTTTGCATTTCCACGAGCTATTCTTAAAGCTTCCTTTGTTCGGGCTGCGTGAAACGGGGAAGATAAATCAAACGCGACGCAGGGTTATTCGGGGAGGAGAGGTAACGCACGCTCTGTAAGCCTGTATTTCAGCTTTATACTTTACATATCTAGGTTTTTGTTTTCGAACGCGCTTCACCAAAACCTCTGGCTTCATCTACGGCTGGTATTAATCATTTAGATTCGGGTTCTCCAAGTTATTAGGCTCTAAGAATTGAAACAGTTATTACTTAGAAACTGATGATTTACAAAGTGAAATCAGGGGGGAGAGACAGGTAAGCGGTTAGGAGAACTGACCCCTCTTCTAGAGGTTGAATTCTCAGCACCCACACGGCAGCTCACAACCATCTATGACTCCAGTTCCGGGGGATCCCATGCCTTCCTTTGGCCTCCACGAGCATCGGCCACACAAATGGCACACAGACATATATGCACGCACACAAAATAAAGTAACAAAAAGATTTAATGAGATAATCTAGGCATTAAAAAAAACAGGTATTGCGTATTCCTCCTCACCTTTAAAATGTCAATTTTATGAATGTAGAAAATAGGACAGTGGTCACTACAAGCGAGGAACGGCAGAGAGGGCAGAAATGGGGAGTAGGGAATACAAGTGGAAACAGCCCACTCTCGTCCACAGCAAGGTAGCTACCATTTATTATTACTGTGACCGTTGTTATTGTTACTATAACTTTAATGAGCTGAAAGAGAGGAGTTAGAAGGCCACCAACACAGAGAGATTTTAAAAACACAGAAGACTATGGAGATGGAAATGACCATGACTTGACTATTACACATTGTACAAATTGTATCAAATTATCGGACTCTCTTATTAATATGTATAAGTGCTGTGCATAAATGAAACAAAACTGACTGTTACCACCATGTTTAAGTGAAAATCCTTATGCAGATCACTCTATGAGACAGTTAAAGAGCATTCGATTTGTTTTTTTTTTTTTCCTTTTTTGGTTTTTTGGTTTTGTTTTTTGTCCATTTTATAGTTCTAAGTGAAAGACAACAAAAGGACCTTTCCTTGAGCAACCACTATTAGAAAAAGTATCAGTTATCCGAAGATGAACACAAAGACTGCCTCAAGACAATTCAGACATCCGTAGGTATGAGGGAATCTATTGAACCTTTAGACTGAGATCAATGAAAGGTATTGGCACCCATCACACAACTGTCTGTTATCACAGAAGCAATCATTAGACCATACGCAGCCTAGCAAGTATTGAGACCATGGATACAAGTCACTTTGCATGCACACTGCCACAGGGCCTCAAGCTCAGGAAGGGTCTCCTTCTCTGTCCTTTGTGCAGAAGGACATGAACATTTCCCTGTGGCAAATGGGACTGTTTTCCCAGAAGCAAGTTTCGGCTCGCTGTCTAATCTAGGTGCCTCGTAAGTGAGCGCTTGCAAAGCTAAAGGAAGGCTTGGCCTCGGGTCACATTCCCAATGGTTCTGGGATGCTGCCAAGAGACATTCTCATGTCCCACTCCTAGAAAAGTGGGATGCGTTGCCCCAGCTTCTAAACAATTTACTTATCTCAAAAACCTCTCACTTCATCCGTGGAAAAAATACCACTACTATCCCTTGATCTCAAGTTAGATATTAATTTCTAAGTGATCTGGCTGTAATAATTCCAGGAGATTGACTTGAGGTCTTTGGCATGTCACCCAAGCACTCCTTAAGATTGCTCCTGACTGGAACACTCGCCTAATGGTCCTTTGGCATAGAGCTTATGTCCACACAACACATGTTCCCACCACACCGTCTTTGAGGGAGGATTTTAAAGAAATTGCGGGCAATTGAGCCTCTCTCTCTCTCTCTCTCTCTCTCTCTCTCTCTCTCTCTCTCTCTCTCTCGGCAGTACAATGCTTACATAAGCAAAAGTTTAATTGGATATTGAGTGCAGAGGGGACCTAGGGTGCTAGGGAGACCTTGCAAAAGGAGGTGAGATTTGAATAGACTCTTGCAGTTCACCGGTCAAAAGAAAGAATTTGACACACGCACAAAAATTTACCCCAAGCCAAAAGAACAAGAGTGCGCACAGGCAAACAGGCAACCATGCTCAGGCAGTAAGATACGCACAGCAACTGACTGTGGAGGAGGAGAAACCGGGTAAGAGAAAGAGGGCGTCCCACAATGGCCAGTAGCAGATGGCCTTGGCTTCCTTCTTGTCCTCTCCATTTATCTCCATCCTCCCCACGACGGGAGACAGAAGAGGGACGTCCTGACTTTGCCACTCCATCTTCCAACTGTTAGAAGATGCTGTGACACTAGAATCCAGAAGATTCCTAAGACCTGATTTATAATCACAGACTAGAATGCGACAGGATAGACAGGAAGTTGCCTTTGTACATGGATGTGACTTCTTTAGATGAGAGAGAGAGAGAGAGAGAGAGAGAGAGAGAGAGAGGTGAATTAAAGTATAAAACCATTAAACTCCTGTCATGCTGTGTGTGTGTGTGTGTGTGTGTGTGAGAGAGAGAGAGAGAGAGAGAGAGAGAGTGAGGAGGAGAGAGAGAGAGAGAGAGAGAGAGAGAGAGATCTAAATTAAAATATAAAATCATTGAAGTCCTGCCAGGCTCTGTGTGTGTGTGTGTGTGAAAGACAGAGAGAGAGAGGAGAGAGAGTCTGAAACAGTTAAAATACAAAATCTTTGAAGTCCTTCTGCCAGGCTGTGGCATTTGCAAGAGGAAGAAGTGATTATGCAAAGGTAAGAGGCTTTAAAGCAATATTGGTGTGATGTGAATCAAACCATTCATGCAGAGAACAAAAGCACTTTGACTCCAGGAACCGGCTGAGAGGGTAACTTACACAAACAGAGAGGAAAAGAGACGTGACAAAGGTCGCTGAGTCAGAGTCTTTGGAGCCCCGGCTGAGGCAGTGCCTAAGGCTGAACAGCTGAACTGGGCATGTGATTACAGGGGGTCACAGCATAAAGTCACCAGATCGGTGACATCGGCTCGGAGGGCAGTCTGGAAGGCCCTTTGAATATTTCCAACTCTCTAGTGGAGTACTTCTCCAAGTAAAGTTCAAAGAACAGAGAGACCTGGCCCACCTAGAGATGAGGACAGTTCACGCTATAAAAAACGTTCAGGCAGCATGCCCCAAGGGGTTATGTTTGGGATGTCAGGCCCGGGCACCTGTATTTCCTTTAACAAAATAATGTTGCGAGAACTGTTGCAAGAATATTCCTAAGTAGCAATCCAATTTCTCTGCTTCGGCTGAAATGGCCAAGTGTGACAGGTAATAAAAGACTAATAAAAGTGGAGAGACAAGTTATTGTGTAATGACCATTTACTCAGTAAAGTCAAACCCATCAAAACACAATTCCACAGAGACACTTTCTCTTAAAGTGATTATAGTAAAACTTTGAGATTAATTACCTTTAACTGGTGTTCTCTTCCACTCTCTGCTGAATAACTTTGTCTAGAAACTTCTGAATGAAATGAATCCTAGTAGAAGTAAGTTTCTCCTCTCTTTCTTCCTCACTCTTGTCTTCCACGTGAACTACTTTTGTACTCATTTCTGAATGGAGATGTGGAGATGTCGGTGCTGGTCGGGTACCTTGTTCTTTGTAACATAGCCTGGGATTCTGAAACTTCTCGAGGGAACAAAACATCAATGGCACAATGGCACGATTACACACAGGGACCCCGGAGCCTGTCTGGCTTAGGATTTGCCATGTGGCGCACATATTCTTCTAACACCTGTTACCAGTAAAATGACTAAGTTCTGAAGACTCAGGAGAACTAAAATTTAATCCAGTGCATTTTAACAAATATAGGATAATATGAATCTAAGAACGTACAAGATGAAAACAAGGAGTCTACCAAACTCAATGGGAGCTAAAATGTAATGGAAAAGTTATAGGTATACATCGGGGCCGCGGAAGTACATTTAGTGAAATCAACTGGAGGTTGTAGACATAGATGGTTAAAGATCCTGACCAGGAAACCATCACTCCTCTCTGTGGTTATAAATTTACCGTTGTTCTGGGTAGTTTTATGACAACTTGACACAAGCTAGAATCATCTGAGAGGAAGGAATCTCAGTTTAGAAAATGCCTCCCTAAGATTGGGCTGTAGGTAAGCTTGTAAGGCATTTTCTTAGTCAGTGATTGATGGGGGAAGGGCCATTCCATTGTGGGTGGGGCTATCCCTGGGCTGGTGGTCCTGGGGTCTATAAGAAAGCAGACTGAGCAAGCCATGGGGAGCAAGCCAGTAAGCAGCACCCCTCCATGGCCTCTGCATCAGCTCCTGTCTTCAGGTGCCTGCCCTGTTTGAGTTCCTGTCCTGACCTTGTTCAATGATTGACTATGATATGGAAGAATAATCCAAATAAACCCTTTCCTCTGCAAGTTGCTTTTTGGTTATGATGTTTCATCACAGCTATAGAAACCCTGACTAAAACAACTGTCATAGCAGTTGCAACTGGGTTCTAGCAGTATCACCAAGAGACATCTTCCCATGGTACCATCTTACCATCTTAACTTACAGGCAAAAGTATGTGGAAAGATACATCTAATCAAGAATGCCTGCCAAGTCCTTTTTATTTTTCAAAAACAGTAAGTTAATTAATTAATCAAACAGTAGCAGTCAGCTACTGACCCACATCACCATTGAGTTAACAGGAAGACTCAAACCAAATCCTGCCACACATCCAGAATCGATGTAGAGAATAAAATGAACAGCTAGCAAGACCTTTATTCTCTTCACTGAAGATAGGGATCATCTCAAGTGTTTCAGCCAAACTTTATGTTTTTAATAGGAATGTCAAGAGCTTATTCCTGACACCTATTTTGCTAACATGCTACTATTTCCAAATATTTCTATTGTCATTACACTTATTAAACAAAATATCTGGTGTTAAGCCGACATAAAGATAGCTAGCTGTTCACAAAAGCTGCCTGTGGAATGTGACCTCGCTGGTCAAACATGAACTGACAACACTTGGAGTGTGAATTCTTGATCTGGACTACTAAACTCCTTAGTAATCAGCCTAAATTCATATGTACACACACACACACACACACACACACACACATATACATACATACATACATATATACATACATACATACATACACATATACATACATAGACACAAACATACACACATATGCACACATACAATTACATACATACACATATACATACACACATAGACACAAACATACACACTTATACATACACACATATGCACACATACAATTATACATACATACACATATACATACACACATATACACACATAGACACAAACATACACGCTTATACATACACACATATGCACACATACATTTACACATACATACACATATACATGCACACATATACATACACAAACACACACACTCACACCCACAAACATACATACACACACACATATCCACATACACACACCTATATGTACACACATATACACACATACACAAACATATACACACTTAAACATACACACACATACATACATTCTCTTATTGCTAATAAGCATATTTTAACAACAGGAAGGTATCAAACTAAGTATAAAATTATACACTAGGACAAAAATATATTCTAATATGAAGAAATATAGGTATATTTGATAACACTAGCTCTTATAATAGTTAATAAAAATTTATTCTATTATAATAATAGATCAGCTTATTGATTTGAATTTAAAATACATGTTTGGGATCTGGAGAGACTCAGCAGTTCAGTAGCACTGGTTATTCTTTTTAAAATGTGGATGCTCCCACTCCTTTTTTTTTTTTTTGGTTCTTTTTTTTCGGAGCTGGGGACCTTCCTAGGCAAGCGCTCTACCACTGAGCTAAATCCCCAACCCCCAGCACTGGTTATTCTTCTAGAAGATCTGGATTCAAATCTTAGCATCCACATGGCAGCTAACAGTTGTCTATAACTCCTGTTCCAGGGGATGCAATGTCCCCTTCTGGCCTCCAAGAATACAAGATACATACATGAGGCACAGACAAAAGACCCATACAAATGAAATAAAATAATGTTTTAATGAAATAAATGATATGCTTGAAAAGTTGATTTAAAGTTTTAATTCAAATCAGAGTCTTATTCTTATACAGCATTCGAACTTTTAAAAAGCTTTAAGTTTTGCTATATTTATGAATATACTTTTAAGGAATTTACCCAGAAGTTCTGATAGCCAATGTCTCTCAGAAGTTTTCACATCTATAAAATTTCTGTGGTTAAAATGGTACTTAAAAGACTAGATTTTAAATGAAAACAAGTATGATCCAAGGACTCTATTAAACGTGGTTATTACAGGCCTCTAGTCCAATAAAACCTAATTTTTCAAATTGGACTAAAACCCAGCAGAACTAAATTTTAACTATGATTTTATTCAATTGAGTATTAACATTTTACCAGGGAAAACCTCTGTGTGATGTTTTCCGCAGTTTACCTAAGGGCCCCAAGTTCAGCACTAACATCCCAGAACAAAGATTCCTTCTCACAGGCTTGCAAGGAAGGTTGCTATAGTCACAATAAAGCTCCTATAAGTTTACACTATTAGAATACCTCCAAGGGTGCGACGCAAAGAAGTGCAAAGGACATCTATCCCAGACTCCAGAACAGTGGTTCTCAACCTGTGGGTCAGATCCCTTTGGCAAACCTCTATCTCTAAAAGTATTTACATTATGATTCAAAACAGAAGCAAAATTACAGTTATGAAGTAGCAATGAAAATTATTTTATGGCTGGGGGCCACTACATTATGAGGAACTATATTACAGGGTTGCAGCGTTAGGAAGGTTGAGAAACACTGCTCCAGAAAAACATGGTGGTACCAAACCAGTATTTGAAGTTTAGACTAAAGTTGTAGAAATACCCTAATCTACAGAGGAAAAGATAAACTGAAACCAAGAAATTTGACTGGTCTCACACACCGCAGAACCCAGAAATAGAGCCATGATTAGGTCTCTGTGCCCTAATCCAGTGTTCTCTTTGATATTAACAAGCATTTTCGAAGTGCTTCCTACTAAGCAGACAGTTTGTGTCCTGTCTCAGCAGGTTCTGAGACTGTAGCAGACACATACACACACACACACACACACACACAAAGAGTTAACCCTTTAGAGAGCAAGAGTCAATGGAAAACACACAGATAACAGTGCAAGCTGGTGCTAATGCTTTGAATTGAAAGGCGACCTAAAGGAGACACGAGTATGACAGGTAGGCACTGCTTGGCTGTCACACCTCTAACATTTATTGACCAAGAGGAAAGCCATCCTTCCCCTATGATATGTGAACCAGGCCCTGCATGCTCTGAGATAGCAGCCTGTCTGGGCTGAAAGGAGAAAAACAATCTTTTCCTCTACCCCACAGGATTCTCAGCTAAGGCCTCTAATTGGTTTTTTTTTTTAAACATGTTTGCTACAAGAGGAAAATGAACCTGTTGATTAACATGTACCTTATGCATGTGACACATGAAAGTGCCCAGAGACCAGAACTTTAAGAGGTGTCCCAGGACTTCATCTAGATAGAACTTTGAACAATGGATAAGAAATGTATTGAGAAATGATAGAACAAGTGGTTGGATTTCAAGTTTTCGAAGCGAGGGATGATGGGAACATATCTACAGAGACTTAAGACATGTTACATCCTCACAAGTATATCATGAGTTGAAAACACTGTAAGTCAATATGCATTGATAACCTATCACTGACGGAGACTGGCTGTTTACTCAGGATCCCGCTCATGACTGGAAGCTGCCGCTCCCTGCCACTGTCTAATATTGCAAGAGATGGTCATCTGTGTGTCTCTTAGCCCAAGCTCAAGTCACAAAAATTTGAAGTATATTTTCCACTGATCTGTATACTACTTTTTGTAACATGGTAAAATTAAAACCATCATATGCTGGCCCATACTAAGATGTGGGCCATCTGTAAGGGGGTGCGGTGGGAGTGATGGAATAGGTCTGTTTGCTGCCGTCTCTAATGCAGTCTCTGCTAATGAGTCTAGAGTCATCTCCAGAATTCGGTTTCTATCCTTATAAAAAAAGACAGGTAGAGAACATTGCTTATGGTTTCCGCTTACTAATTATCATGGATTTGTTTGTCAATCAGTTATATTTTGAGTTGCCACGTGCTTGTCCCCTCTGCCAGCAAAGGATTATGGGAGTAACATTCCAGGGCATCACAAAGTACTGGGCAAAGAACCTAGGAGAGAGAAGAGCTGGGAAAATGGGAAGAGTGAACATTTAAAGTAGAATGCTTGGCTTGCATTCCAGAAACAATGGAGGGTCGTTGGAAGATGCTAAACAAGGAGGGACATAATCTGATTCACCCTGTGAGGAGAGCGTATAACTATGTAAGAGTGCAAACAGGAAACCAGCTTCAAGCATCCCCCGGTGAGACGGACAGATGAATCCCATGCTAGTATAGCCATGGGCAGAAAAAGGCAGACTCTGAATGGTTTTGGCAGAGTCAAAACACAGAAGGGCTCTATTCTATAAAGAAAATAGTTTGTGCATCCCTCTAGTGGGCTTTGTGGTATGTCCACTGACAAGGCAGGATTGATATTTTGAGATCTTTGAGATGCCTGTGTTTGAAAACTGTATATGTAGTAGAGGATGGCCTTGTTGGGCACCAATGTGAGGAAAAGCTCTTGGTCCTGCCAAGGTTAGACCTCCAGCATAGGGGAATGTTGAGGGGAAGTAGGAAAGGGGGGTGGATGAGGAGGGGAACACCCTTATAAAAGAAGGGGAGGGGGATGAGATAGGGGGCTAATGTTCAGGAAACCAGGAAAGGGAATAACATTTGAAATGTAAATAAAAAAATCCAATAAAAAAAGAAAATATCAGAAAATAGGAAGAATTTTACACATTTCCAAATGAGTATACTCAGATGCAGATATGGTCCACTTCAACTCCCATTCCATGTCATTCGGAGACTCACTGGATAGCCATTGATTTTTATGTTTCTTTTCAGTTGAATGTGTTACAGTCTCTTTAAACAAAGAATAGCACATATAGGCCACATTCAATTTAAACTGCTAATGCTCTGAGCACCACCTCCCATGCTTGCAAACAGTGTCAATGTAGCCTTTGGACAGCGGCAGGTGCTTGTTACTGGAGAAACAATTAGATAAAGCAAAGACCAATTTAAGAAGAGGCAGGCCTAGGCCTGGATATTGGTTCCCAACTTGCCACCCATGTGAGTTTGAATAGGTGACCTGACTTCTTTGACCCTTGGCTGTTTGTCATCTCCACTGATTCTAGTACTTAATGTGGCTTGCACTGGATTGTGCGTCTGGTGGGCGTTCAGAAAGGTTAGTTGACATTTTTACTTACTTTTATCTCCATGACCACTTTTACTTTCCTAAGAAGACCGTCCAGAACTAAGATAACCTCTACTTTAAGATCGGAAGGGAATGTGCACAGTATGCCTGCCCTGAAGACATATGGCATCTCAGTTATGAAGTATGCATGTGCTGTGTGTACAAATATTTGGAGTAGACAGGCACTTGACACAGGCTGACCTAAAAATGAGATTTCGAAGCTTGTCTCCTGGGGTCTTATGGAATCATCTGCTTAAGTGTCACAGCCGCTAATGTTCAACCTCCTTTTAATTAAAACTTTCATTCCCAGAGAAAGAATCTAGGAATAAGAAAGAACCAGAGTGGGTCCCCTGGCTGCTGAAATTACCCACGGCATAAAATAAGAGCCTCAAGGTCAAGGACCATTTAACCGAGCTCAGTAAAGATATTTTCAGACTCTCAAAAATCTGAAAACCATTAGATTAAATATAATTCTGGGCACTGTACTCAGTTTAGGTCAATTCAGCCCATTCGGCCCCATTTCCTTGCTGAATACCTATAATTTGTCACATGTACTTAAGGGAGCCCCTTTTTTTGGCCACTGTAACTCTACAATTAATTGGAGAATAAATCGTGTGATAATTTGTTAGTCTGACTGCAAATATCACCACCTTTCATCGTGAAGGTCTCCACCAGATTCTGGCTTTCAGTTTTATCTCTGTTATCGTAAAGGTCAAGTGCTTCTAAGCTTTGAACAGCCCATCATCACTGGGAGTAATCGTCAAATACATTTTTACTTATTGGTACTTTACTCCCACAGCTGCTTAGGAATTCCCACATCTCTGATCTTCAAGGAATCTTGGGAAAAAAACAATCACTAACCATTTTCCAGCACCATCTAAGCACACACAATATGCCAGGGCTACACACTATCGTCTATTCCCCTCCTACAGCTTGGCACAAGGGTTTTAACGAGAATCTACCTTAAAGTAATGACAGTGTCATACCAACTCCAATATCTTATAGGTCACAATGATGAATTCTTTCCATGGTCTTGTTTGAGTCAAGATCCACTCTGAAACAATTATGTCCAGTGATTCAGTTCAAGGTGTATCTACTCACATATATACCTTGTATTATTTGGCATGAAAATAACTAGTACTCTGGACACTGCTCTTAGGACCTTATCTGGATTAGTGATGTAATTCTAATAAAAACCTATATGAAAAGTATCATTGCTACCCCAACCTTATAGATGGAGTGAAGAAAAAACAGAGATCACAAAACTTGCAAAAATAGGAGCTTGAGAGATGGATCACTGATCACATTTAGCAAATCTCTGGGGGTGAGATTCATGTGCTTGCTAAGTTAGCATGAGGACCTTATTTCAGATCCCAGCACCCATGTAAGAAGCCTGATGTGCTCACATGAACACCACCCCGGCACTAGGGGAGGGGGACAGAGACAGTAGGGTCACTGAGGCTTACTAGCCACAAATGTAGCTTTAAGTTCAGTAAGAGATCCTGTCTCAAGGGAGTAATTATAGAGTAGTGTGCCCAAAGTCCTCTTCTGGCCTCCACATGTACACAGGCATCCATACCAGCACACTTATAGCACACACCACACTTATACACACACACACACACACACACACACACACACACACACACACAATCTCCCAACCCCCAGAAATTTGCTAAAAATCACTAGTTACTAAATGAAACCTAATTGTTCCACCTCCACAAAACTAAGACCCTATAGGCCAGTCATTTTCAACTTTCCTAATGATGTGACCCTTTAATACAGTTCCTCACATTATGGTGAATCCCCCAATGAGGAAATTATTTCATTGTTACTTCATAACTGTAACTTTGCTACTGTTGTGAATCATAATATAAATATCTGGGGATGTCTGATATGTGACCTTTGTGAAAGGGCCATTCAACCCCCACAGGGATCGTAACCCACAGGACGAGAACTGCTGCTTTAGGCTTTCTCAGTCTGGCATTGCTGGCAGTCTCCGTCAGATAGTGCTTGCTTTTGGAGATCGCATTAGTTACTTTTCTCATTGTTATAAGAAAATAGCAAGGAAGGGAAGATTTCTTTTGTCTCACAGTTTGAAAGCACACTGTCGCAGTGGGGAAGACACTGGACGGGAACATGAGCACACTGTCACAGAGGAGGAGACACAGGGACAGGGACATGAGCACACTGGTTACACTGTGTACACAGGCTCAAAGGGATGAACCCCTGTGCTCACAATACTTTTGCATCTTCACTCATTCTGGGCCCCAGCCCTTGAAATGGTGCCAAGCACATTGACAGTGGACCCTCTGTTCTATTAAGCCAATCTAGAAAATCCCTCACAGGCCTGTCCTAAAGTCTGCCTTCTGGAGGGTTCCAGATCCTGTCAGTTAACAGTCAGTATAAACCATCAGAGGGCTGGCTGTACTGTGCACTGGAGGACGGTCCAGAGCATCCTAGCCTCTACCTCCTAGATACCCCCTTTCAGGCAAAGTCAGCTCCACCGAGACTTAACCACATGACACCATGCCTTTCTCAAAAGCACATGGCAGCCATCTTTACAGCTAGAGAGTAGTTAAACTCTTTGCTCAAATCCAAAGATTAAGATCATCATTAAATGAGTCCTCACTCAGAACAGAATTTCTGTTTTCCCTCACATCATCTATGCTTCCTGTGTTTCCTCTTCCTTTTTCCCTTCCTAAGATGAAAGAAGGTTCACATAAGGCCAGAGGCCACAGGTCACGGTCACAGGTCATAGGTCAATCACGGATGCACACTTTCTTAGGCAGTAACAGCTTGATCTCAAAGCATGCTACGGGGTACTTCAAATTCCTTTAATCACCTCGAAAGTGTGAAGAAAGAAAGGCAAACGAGCAGAACGTCAGTTGATCAGTCTGCTTCCAGTCGGATGTTTCTGCCTTTGGTCCTAACTGTGGGTTAAGAAAACCATGTCGTTCATGGAACTCTAACGAGTTCCTGGGCTTGCGTGCTGCTATCCAGTGTGCCAAGATCTTGCAGACAGGAAAGCACTGGGAGTCTGACACACTTGCCGAGATCTTCCACCTTTTCTTGGACTAAAGGGGACAGTTTGATCATCGGGGTGACTTTTCTCAGCTTCCCAACTCTCCCTCCCTAAGAGGGTGCCTCTTAAAACTCCTGTCAGGGTGAACAGGCCTCACGGCCAGCGTCTTCTGTGTGGGTAGGAAATCACACCCAACCAATAAGCAGCTAGGGAAGTGACTGTGTGGAACTTAGCATGAACTCAACCTCAGCGAGTCACATATCCACAGACCACCAGGCAAAGTGACATCTTTAAGGATTCAGAGTCTGCTCGCCTGGAATAAAACGAGCCAGCACAGTGCAGCAGGCTTTTCAAATTTCTCATGCCGTTGCCACATCTCTGGTAATGGTTTTGTTAACACTGCCACCATACCTGCTGTACTTGCCCATGGGCTCTAAGCTACCTTGTTCGCTCTCCCACCCACAGCCTTCCTGTCAGCTATAGCAATAAAAATGTCAGTGAGACGGTATATCTGTTATTCTTCCATTGCTGCAACAAAACACCATGACCAATGCAACTTGTAAAAGAAAGCATCTAATTGGGGGCTTACTGCAAGTTTCAGAGGGTGAGTCCACGACTTTCATGGCTGGGAGCATGGCCGTAGGCATAGTACTAGATTTGATCCGTGAACATTAGACAGAAAGCGAGAGGAATAGCATGGGTGTTTGAAACCATAAAACCTACCCACCCTAGTGACACATCTCCTCCAACAAGGCCACACTGCCTAATCCTCAAATACATAAACCGATGGGGCCCATTCTCATTCAAATCACCACACAGAGAAATCAGGGCCCTTTCTTCTGCTAGGCACTTACCCACCATGAGACTTGGTGTTCAACCACACAGTGAGGACCCTGGCTGGCTAGACAGATTGAAAGGTCTCCCACGGCCCGATGGTTCTGTTGCCTTCCATTTGTTCGTTAGCAGGGACTTCTGAGCTCTTTATCACATGCCATCTCAATGCTTTTCCTGCGTCATCACACATGAACATTACAGCAATCTCTGTAGGAAAGTCACTATAGTCACCGTGCTACAGATGAAGAACAATTCTATAGTTCAGTTCAGACTACTGTCTTCCAGAGGCCATAACTGAAGCAAGAGGAGACTCAGCTGGACACTATAATCGTGCATCCATAGCCATTCAAATGATCCCTCTAGGATCTTACCACAGGTCCCGGCCCACACAGGGATCAAAGTGAATCAACTATACAAATGAAAGAATAAGCCTAGTATCGTCCTTATAAAGTCTATTATAAAGGATGAGAGGGGGCAGAGATATGGCTCAGCAGTTAAGAGTTCTTGCTTCCAGCACTCACCCAGTGCCCTCTGACTGTGATTCTAGTGCCCTCTTCTGGCCTCTATTTGTGACTATACTCACATGCACATACACAGAGACCAACACAAAAACACATAACTACAAAATAAAACGGGCAGGGTGTGGTACTGCATACCCTTTTATCCAAGCACTTGGGAAGCAGAGGTGAGCATCTCTCTGTGAATCCAAGGCCAGTCTAGTATACATAAGTTCCAGACCAGCCAGGAATACATAGTAAGACTCTGTCTTAATAAATAAAATAAAACCAATATTTCTATTTAAATAAGTGGAGGAGGGGCTAGAGACACTAGAACATACTTAATATCTGAGTTTCAAAAACACTAAAAGTTAAATTACCGTATGAATTTCTAATTGGTCTAGATTACCCATCACCTGCTTTTTAAAAATAATGTTCACACGATGAAAGATTTTTAAAAATAAAACATTCGCCATGGCTTTACTCTGGTAATTCTGGGATACACGAGCTTCATTTTCTAATCCTGGTCCACGCAATCAGGGAATATATTTTTGAGAGACCATATTTAACTACAGTCTTACTTTGGACCATTTTACAAAATGTTAAAATCTTTGGTAACCATCTCAGAAATCATGTTTTTATCAGATGAAATAATATTTTCTGATAATTTTGTCAAACATCAAAAAAGGAAAACATGTTCTAGATGAGGAAAAATATCAAGTGAATGTAAAGGTTTAATCACATTCAAATAAAATATCATTCTTCTGTCCTTTCTGTGTATCTGAATAGTTTACAGAAAGAAAATAGAACAACTATAATTCTAATATTCAAAGAACTGTGATAGTGAGTTGAAATTAATTAAGGCTATCCTGGGCTACTTAGTGAATATAAGGCCAGCCTGGGCTACAAAATGAGACCATATCTCTAAAACAGTTGTTCCCAACCTATGGGTTGTGATCTCTTTAGGGCTCAAAGGACCTCACAGGGGTCACCTAAGACCATTTGAAAACACAGATATTTATATTACGATTCATAACAATAGCAAAACTAGTTATGAAGTAGTAACAAAAATACTTTTATGGTTGGGGGTAGAGGGTTAGCCTGACATGAGGAACTATATTAAAAGGTCTCAGCACCAGGAAGATTGAGAACCACTGCTCTGAAACAAACAAACAAAAAAAATCAAAACCCAAAAGTTCACTATCTGTAAAAAAAAGTTAAATGATGCCTCAAAATTCAACACCGTACTGTCGTGACTCCCCTTATCATTTCCTTTTGGTGGTAGTAACATAAGAAGATGGTGTAGTATCTATATCAAGCCCAAAATTAACCATCACCGAATAAACATTTTGAGTATAAGGGTTGAAGTTCTGAACCGTGTCGTGACATGCAGGCACTGGAGACTGACTTGACTGGCACAATGGAGAAAGAAGAAGCAACAGGCACTCCGACTGGGATCAGGGAGTCATAGGTCTGATGTGGTGAACCAGCTTCCTTATTCCAGCTGACAGGGGAGATGGGCTGGCTCATCTCCACTGGGGAGCAATCTTGACTGCAGTCATAAGAGAAGAGAAAGCTGTGGTTAAGACTCTCTACACACACTATCAGCATCCCCATGGGTCTGAGGCATGCAGCCTTAAGATGGCAGTGCTCATGTTAACCACACTCATTCATGGGTATGAGTACATGGGGCACACTCAGTCTCCACAGCAAAGAGAACACCCAGAACTCACTCCCAAGCATCCCTCTTCCTTGTAAATGTATATTCAACCTTAAGTGACTTTATGTTGCCAGCCTTTCTCTATATTATGCACTGATAAAATAATCAGGTCTGGTGCTTCAAAATAAATATATTGAAGTTTAACTTAGATACTACTCCCCAAACACAGTCTGTCACAGTGCATTCCTCCATATCTGTAATTAGCTCTTGGAAGTGTCTAAGAAACTCTAACCCCAGACTTTCTTCCTAGAAAATATTCAGTAAGACCTATGAGTGTGTACATGTATGTATAAGTACAGGTTAATGTGTGTGTGTGTGTGTGTGTGTGTGTGTGTAAGAGAGACAGAGACAGAGAGACAGAGATAACCTCAGGTGTCATGCATCAGGAGCACTTCACCTTGTTTTTTGTTTTTGGGTTTTTTTGTTTTGTTTTGTTTTTGAGACCTCGTCTTTCACCTATCAGGAGTTCACCCAAGGCCTAGGCTGAGTAGCAAGTGAACCCGAGGGCTGTCCCTGTCTGACCTTTCTAAAGCTGAGATTACAAGCACACATCAGCACAACCAGATTATTTGTAATTATTTACTTATGGAATTATAATATAATTACTTAATTCCCCCTTCCTGTTCCTCATTCCAAACTCTCTTCTTTACACCCCTTTTGCTCTCTTTCAAGCCCATGCCTCTTTTATCATTAATACATACACATTCTACTTATGTGCCTAGGAATATATATATATATATATATATATATATAAAATTCAATATTCTATATAATTCAATATAATATAATTATATATATATAATATATTATAAATATATATTAAATATATATCCTAAATACATAAATACAACTTCCTCAATCTGTACAATATACTTATATGTATAGTTTTGTTTTGAATAATAATTGGTGTGATCTTCCCTGGGGAAGATTCTCCCACTCTCTGCATTCCTTAATTTATAGTTTTTTATGTAGGGTTGAGGCCTCATGGTCTTTCCCCATCCACTTTGGCATACATATTATTTGTTTGTGTGACCTTATGGGTGATGTTCTGGCATGATTAAGGGATACAATCTCACAGCAAACTACCCGATCCTCTAGCTTTTACAGTCTTCCTGACCTCTCTTCTGCAATGTTCCCCCAGCCTTGTGCAGAAGTATCCACTGGGACTGTGCTCAATAACTGTGTGTCTTGATTGTTTGTAGTTTTCTATAATGGTCTCTGTCTTTTGCTAAGAGAAGTTTCCTTGATGAGAGCTAAGAACTACACTCATCTGTGGGTATAAGGACAAATATTTAGAATGTAGCTAAGGATCCTGCTGGTTCAGTAAAGTGGCAGCTGCAAGGTCTCTTCTAAGATCCATGGCTTCACTAGCCCTTCATAGCCAGCTTCTTTCTTTTTAACCAATGGGTTCTGAATATTGAACTCACCCTGCTGGTGCCTGCAATAAAAACATTTTAGTGGATAAGCTAAGTCCCTATCCCCAGTGAAGCACTTTTACCAATACATAATTCAATCTTAGGCTAAGAACGATATAAAATAGTTACTTTATGCTATTTCATGAATTTGCTCCTTCACAGGTATTTACTGCCTACTTTCTGTGCTAGGTATTGCAGCCACTCTGATGAACAAAACATAGTCCCTAGTCTTGAATGCAACAGAAATTTTCAGTAAGGACAGAGTTAGTGACACATTGCCTGTGGGTTAGTGGAAAAAGCAATCCAGGGGAAAGGGTGGAGTTGGGCATGGCAAATACAGAATGACAAGACATGTCACACAGAGGACTAGTGTGGTGCATTCCCAAACCCACAAGTCTGTTACAATAGGACAAGATGATATTCATCCCCACTGCTTTATCTACAGTTCCTTTTGAGGTAGACCAGATAGCTACAATAACTTCTGTTAACACATATCATGATTATTATATTTTCTGTCACTTTTATAACTATAGGCTTTTACCTCTTCCTGTATCATCTGTACTCACTTCATCATGGTCTCCTCCATAGTCTGGCTCCATAGAAATCTCCAGCTGCTCGGAATGTGCTATTCTCACCACTGCAAGACCAGCAGGACTGAGAGGAGAGGCTGGTGTCTACCATGCTGGTGCTTAAAGTTCAACTGCCAGCTGCCTGAATTTCTCCAGCCCACAGAATTCCACTGCTCTTCTGTTAGGAAGAAAAGGATTACAGGATTAGTTTCTTAACACCACTTCCAGCCTTCCATATATAGTCAGAGGAAGTAACTCACCATGACTTCTATGACAACTTTTGGTGTTCAGGCCAGATTCCCCACTCAGACATCTGTCTGTAGAGGGACAGCAGAGGTCTCAACCATGTAGGTGGGGTCAAGGGATATATTGTTACAGCTGAGAGCTTTAGGCTTTTATATCCCTTTTAGACGTGCCACAAACAGCAACCATAGCAAGGGAACAAGGCACAGAACAGTTGTTCAAGTTAGAAAGCCAGTAGCATGGGGACACAGGAAGTATGTCCTCTGTGAGTAGGGCAAAGAGTCCTTGAAGTAAGCAGAACCACAGATCAAAACAGGAGTGTCTGATTCTGCCCGCAGCTAGCCCTGTTTTTAACTGCCAGGAGAAAAACAAATGGAACGCATTTATCAGAATCCTGGCTCTTTCAAGGTTCAATCACTTCAAGATACCACCCCTAAAGCATTTATCATGGTTGCTGACAATCCTATCCTGGCATTTCCAGAGCATCTTCAGAAGTGCACATTTTCCTTCCAACACTGGCCTTCTAAAGGAAAACCTAAGATCTCTACCTATGTCTACCCGTCAAGATTTTATAGACTGGTAGTTAGTATGACACTTATTTAAGTATTTTGAGACTTAGATCTGCAAAGGATAGACGAGTTTGATGGAATGTGCATAATAATGACAGAATATACCATTTGAGGAACTGTGACGAATGGAAAAAAGACTGGACTCAGGAGGCTGGGCACAGTCTCCTGTTTCTAGGAACCATTAAATCTGGACGGAAGCTTGGGCTGGGTCTTTGGCTTTCTGCTGACCCTTGGGGAAGAAACCGAGACATGAGCCTGGGGCTAAGTGTGGGGCCAATCAGTCCCCTGTGGTTCTAGATGGTCCAGCAGAGAGATTGGGAGAAATGGAAGTTAGAAAAGGCAGACTAGGAGGGTGACTTCAATTGTAAAGCACTTACCTCTTGCAAGCATGAGTTCAGTCCCCAGAGTCCATATCAAAGTATGAGGTGTGATAGCATGTTCTTGTAAACCCAGGACTGAGAAGGCAGAAATAAAAGATCACTGAAGCTCTCTGGCCTATAAGTCTGACCTGATTAACGACCTTTAAACTAATAAAAAAAAAATGTGATCTCAAAGGAGGTAGATGGTTTTCCCATGGGTGGTGGAAAAGATTGTCCTCTCACCTTTCTGTACATGGACACACTGAAGAGATGGGAGGGGCACAGAGAGGGAGAAGGAGAGAGAGGGAGGAAGAAGGCAGAACAATAAAGCAATGGGGGTAGGGAGGGAGCTATAAAATGGTGAATTTAGCTGTAGAGAGACCCACAAGCAAGGATAAGAACAGCACAGAGGTGGAACAACCCAAGGACCATTTGAAAAGTGAGTGCTAAGATTCTGTGTTACAAGGTGTCAGAACTGTGAGCCAAGGCTCCTTCTGGAAAATTAAGGTGAACAGCCAAGCTCTATGTTTGCATTTGAGAGAGACAAAAATAATAGACATGCTCAGTAGGAAAAAAGAAGTCTGAAGCCTAAGCAAGACCATGATCCAGAGACAGAGCCCGGAGACATAAGCAGGGAACCTGCAAACTCCTGCATCGTGAGTCTGGCGCATCGTAGTCTTGGAGCAGGATCAGGAGGAGGTACCATAACTCTGCTCTCAAGAGCAACCAACTCAGCATCCCTCAGGTGATTCACTACTCTGCTGGGGCCTATGTGTGGACTGAAAGATGCCACGAGATGGTTCAAACCAAAGCCTACTACCAATTTTGGTTTGTGTCAAGCCTGAGGTCAACACTGCCCACTGTAGGACACATGAAAGCCTGCTAAAAGCATTTGCTCACAACCCCTTAGAATGGCTTCTAACAATGAGAAAAATAAGACAGAGGCGAAGGTGGAAAAAAACTATCTCTTAGTCACTGATGGGGAGCGTTAAAATGGGGCACTTGCTATGGAAAATGGTGTAGCTGTCTCAGAAAATACTGATACAGAACTACTGAGGGATGCAACAATTATAATTCTTTGTACATATTCAAAGTAATTGAAAGAACCTCAAAGAGATACAGTATTCTAACATCCATGTTTAGTGCAGCACTACTCATGATAGGCAAGCAGTGGGGTCAGAAGTCACACACAAAACATGGTAAAGTCATACAATGAAATCGTGTACTGCCTTGAAAAGGAAAGACGTTCCATTATAGGAAATGGTTTGCTTAAAGTCTGAGGAAATTATATTAGCTAGATAGCCAACCAAAAGAGAATAGATACTGTATTTTATTTATATGAGGCATCTGAAGTGAACAGTTTGTAGCTATTGAAAATAAAATGGCACATACACTGAAGAAGGAAGAAAGAAGGAGTTAATGTTTAATGAACAAAGAACTTGAGTTCTGCAAGATGAAAACATTCCCAGGATTGGTGTTTACCTCAGTGTTGATATATTCTATATACTGGACTTAAAATTATTCTTATGATAAATCATATATATATGGTTTATATATCTATATATTTGATAATATATATTATCAAAATAAAAATGCAACCACAGTGATGGAAAGACAAGTGAAGGGTACAAGCATTTAACTATGCAAGCATGAGAACTTGAGTCTAAATCCCCAGTACCCATGTAAAAAGCCAGGCATGGCCATGTGCACTGGCAACTCCAAGGCTGGAGAACTGAAAAACAGAGGCTTGCGCCCCACAAGCCTGGTAGTAGGTCCAGAGAAAAACTCTGTCTCAAGGAAGTATATGGATAACAAGAGAGCAGAACACCAAACAACCTTTTCTGGCCTCTACAGACACAGGTGTACACACACCTGTCCACACAAACATCACACACCAAACGCATATGCCATATCTCTCTCTCTGTCTCTCTGTCTCTCTGTCTCTCTGTCTCTCTGTCTCTCTCTCTCTCTCTCTGTCTCTCTGTCTCTCTCTCACCTGTCCACACAAAAATCACCCAACACATACACCATATCCCCCACACACACCTATCTCCTTCCCTTTCTCCTTCTCTTTCTCATACACACAAAGCATAAACCATAGTCCATGTGGCAGGCAATTATAAAACAGCCTTCCTTATATCTTATGATGAATTCATTTGTCAAATTGGCTCCATTCTCTGAAGGGTAAAGTTATCAGTCTTCACAGGAAGAGGAAGTAAGGTTTAGGAAAGGGGGCCATGAGCAAAGGCAGGCCTAGGGAAACACTGACCTTCTAAGAAGATGTCAGGATGCCAAGGCAGCCGTGGAAGGGGGCTGCTGGGAAGATGGGAGGCACGAGGAAGAATGACCACAAAGAGACAGGAGTGAGCGCACTACCGTATACTTCATCCTTACTGCTTTCCCTAAGGCCGCTATCCTTGGGTGACCTCAATAACTCACAGGCAGTGAGAGTGGGCAAAGAATGCTCTGAGAAGCACTAAGAACAATGTGGTCGAAGGGCACTCTGGCAGCGATACCACAGCTGAGCTTCCAGAACCACAGAGGCCGACTTCAGATGGCCTCCATGCTGCGATGTGCCCCACTGAACTTCACAGGCGAGCTGGTGGTTAGTTTTAGATGTGTTCCTCTTTCCACGATTGACAGCAACTGTGAAGTTGGCCTAAGAGTCAAACACAAGTTCCCATTTTCGGAGATGTGACTGCTAGAGACAAGTGGCAGTAGCCTTGGTCCTTGCCTCTCTGTGAAGAACACAATCTATTGGACTTCAACAGGAAAGAAGCTTCTGCTCACATGGTAGGGGCTCTGATTAGTAAAGGCTGCTTGTTCTAGCTTTACACTGTCCCCATAGGGCAAGGCTTACCTGAAGAGTTCTCGGTGCCCTGCCTGAGCCTGCCCTGGTGCTTGCAGGAATCTAAGCCTGGGATCATGTAATTCGCCACACTCTTCACAATGGTCAGCCTTTCCTAGAATGTAGCTCTGGCTCTGAGTATTGTCAGAACAGACCTGGGATGCACAGAGGAAGAACAAGGCTTTCCTCAGGAAATACAGTTGTACACCTTTAAGGCATAGCCTCCCATCATTTGAGTAGGTAAAAGATTATGCATTGCCTGCGTTCATTCTCATTTGATCAACCATTCTGACTGCAGATTGATTCCTGAGAAGACAGTAAATGTTATTTATGCCTTCTTGATGTTCCTCATGCAGAGATCCAGGGCTCCCACCTAGCTCCAATATGGGCGCTCCCGTCTGATTGTCAGCCAAGCCCACATTGATTCTAGCCGACACATCAGTTGTTTCGGTCTCAACTTATCAACTTATTTGAGGTTAGAAACCTCAGGTGATGAGGACTACTAAAGACAGAATCCAAGCTTCCTGAGGATGTGTGTGTGTGTGTGTGTGTGTGTGTGTGTGTCTGTGTGTGTGTGTGTGTGTCTGTGTGTCCACATTCTGTCTGTCTCTCCTTTGAGTCACTAGGAAACGTTAACATTTCATTCCAGCCTTACAGTTTCCCTAAAGTCCCATCCTCCACCACCCTATGTCAGAAACCCTTCAGTCATTGATAAAGGTAGCCTGAAACCCTGACTCATATCATGCTTTCTTTTTTTATTGGATATTTTTATTTACACTTCAAATGTTATCCCCTTTCCTGGTTTCCCATCCATAAACCCCCTATCCCATCCCTCCTCCCCTTGCTTCTATGAGGATGTTCCCCCACCCATCCCCCAACCCTTCCTGGCTCCCTTCCTTGACATTCCCCTAACACTGGGGGTTTAAGCTTTGGCAGGATCAAGGGCTTCTCCTCCCACTGGTGTCCAAGAAGACCATCCTTTGCTACATATGCAGCTGAAGCCATGGGTCTGTCCATGTGTACTCTTTGGATAGTGGTTTAGTCCCTGGGAGCTCTGGTTGATTGGTATTGTTGTTCTTTGAGGTTGCAAACCCCTTCAACTCCTTCAATTCTTTCTCTAACTCCTCCAGTGAGGACCCCATTCTCAGTTCAATGGTTGGCTGCAAGCATTCACCTCTGTATTTGTCATGCTCTGGCAGAGCCTCTCAGGAGACAGCTATATCAGGCTCCTGTCAATATACACTTCTTGGCATCAGCCAGGTATATATACACCTGGATCCCCAGGTGGAGCAGTCTCTGAATGGCCTTTCCTTCAGTCTCTGCTCCAAACATTGTCTCTGTATCTCCTTCTATGAATATTTTTGTTCCCCTTTCCAAAAAGGACTGAAGCATCCGCACTTTAGTCATCCTTATTCTTGAGCTTCATGTGGCCTGTGGATTGTATCTTGGGTAACCTGGGCTTTGGGGCTAATATCCACTTATCAGTGAGTGCGTACCATCCACATATCAGTGTGTTCTTTTGTGACTGGGTTACCTCACTTGGGATGTTATTTTCTAGTTCCATCCATTTGGCTATGAATTTCATGAAGTCATTGTTTTTAATAGCTGAGTAGTACCCCATTGTCATGCTTTCAACCCTGATAAAATTATAGAATTCAATCCAGCTTGGCTAACATTAGGAGACAAGGTCTCCATTTGCCCATTGTAGACAAATTCCCTTTCCACGGTAACCCTATAAGGCAAGATGGAGAGAGTGCATCAGATGCTGGCATTGGATTCATAGGCAAGAAACTGAAGGCTCACCTGTGTTTTATTATCAACAATGGAAAAACTGAATCAAACTAGTTAGCAGTGGGCAGGGAGCCAGCCAGCACAGACTCAATTAGATCTTCATTCTTCCGTTCAGGGAGAAGCTTGAATGTGGAAGAGAAGCCGAGCTGGCAAGGTGGTCAGCACCTGTGTGTACCTGTTTCCAGCATCTCTTCAAGTGAGCAAGCAGGGACAAGACTCCAGTCACTGGAGGAAAGCAGGAAGTAAGAAAGACTCAGCTAGGCTTGCACTCAGGCCAAGTTTAACAGAGCACACATAGGTTTCATTGAGCATCTGAAGGCAGACCTACCTCCTACTCTCAGCAGACGCTCTGTTCGAAGCTGTCCTATTTGGAGACAAAGCTAAGGAGCAGGTCGTCATTTCTGTGCATATTTTCCTGAAGTGAGTTTCATAGCCTTGAGCCTGGAAGGAATGAAAGGGCTATCCCAAAGGAAGTTTCCTTTGGAAGGATCATGCAAAGAATAAATCAAGAAGGTGCCTTCAACAATGTCCTGTGTTGGGATGCCAAGCATCCATATAAAACCTGGGCAAGGCATCGGTCACCCAGCACTGAGGTTGAAGGGTACAGAAATAGGCTAATCCTTGGAGTTCATTGGCCACCCAGCCCAGCCAAAACAAGGAGCTCCAGGATCAGGGGAGAGACCCTGTGTCAAAATATAACATAAAGAGTAATCAAATACACCCAACATTGACCTCTGGCCTCCCCACACTCACTCATACATTCATGCACACACACATGTGAACGTGTTTATATGACACACAAAAGACACCCGCAGAGAGACAGACAGAGACAGAGAGACAGACAGAGAAAGGATAGACAGAAATAGACTTCTTTGATCCATTCTTTCTTTCCTTGCAGAGCACCTCAGGACATCTCAATCATCTTGGCCCACCATCACTGTGACGCCTTGTCATCTCCACTCTCAGCTCACCCCACCTCCAAGCCTGTGTTAGGTAGGGAGTAAGACTCAGCCCTGCTGGGCTACTATGCTTCTTCTTCCATTGCTTGAAACCAAGCTGAAAAGCTGAAGGCCTAGCTACTAGACCTTATCAGTTTCCCTGGTTTCAGCACCACATTTCGTCTTAATATTCAAGTTTGGAAAACCAGGAAGAGCATTCATTCATGTCCACATTCCGAATCAATTGAGACTGAGTATGGAGTGTCTGAAGATCCACAAAGTGCTAAAGCCAGGGAGTTATTTAAAGTTTTAGTGCGCCTGGCTTGGTGATGCCTCCTTTTCATTCCCAGAATTTGGAGTATCTATGAGTTGGAGGCCAACCTGGTATCTAGTTCTGGGTCAGTGAAGACTGAATAGTGAGAACCTGTTTCAAGAATGAAATAAAATAAAATAAGCGAGCTTCAATGTAACAACGATGTGTTTTGGTTTTGATAAGACACCATGACCAAGGTAATGTATAAAAGAAAGCAGTTAATTTGGGGCTCACTGTTCAGAGGGTAGTAGGGTTCATAACTATCATAGCGGCAGCAGGCAGACAGGCGTGCATGGCACTAGGGCAGTAGCAGAGAGAGCTTATATCTGGTCCACAAGCAGGAAGCAGAAGAAGATAGCTGGAAATGACATGGCTTTTGAAACATCACAACCCACTCCAGTAGCACACGTTCTCCCATGGCCACACCTCCTAATCCTTCCAAACCAGTTCCACCAACAAGCACTCAAACCTACAGGACCGTTCTCTCTCAAACTATCTTAGCTGCCGAGTCTGAACAGCAGGATTAAACAGATGTGTGCAGACACACAGCGCTAGAAAGTAAAAGGCTCCAACCTCCTCCCCCTCAAAGGCAACCTGATGAGTAGTAGGGCCCGACAACACTGACGGACTTGAGGGCGCCACTGAGCTACGCATGCGCACTTAAGAACAGTCAGAGTGCTACAGGAATGGCTGTCTCTTTCTAAAGATTCAGAGAGCTGAAGGGAAGCAGCAGCCTCCCCAAAACACTCAGCAACCTGAAGCGAATGTTCTATTCACTACACTTGCTGCACCTGAATGTCTGCGTCCCTTGGTGGAAAACAGAGTTCTCACACCCAAAGACTCTCTACTATGCACATAGCTTTTGTGAGCTGCTCAGTGAACATATGCCAACAGGTAAAATTGGTTAATTGTCTAAAATAAGTGCTGTTGACAATTATGTCAGAGCACCCCAATTCCCACACCATGGTGTCTGGATATTGATGAATATCGAATGATATACATTCAAGCCAGGAGTCAGCAGAATCGCTGTAAGTTTGAGGCAAGCCAAAGCTACATAGCAAGGCCCTGTCTTGGCAGAGATAGGGGGAAAGAGAGGAAGAAGAGGGGAGAGAAGGAGGAGGAGGAGAAAGAGGGACAAGATTTGTATACGAGAGATAAAACACAACTAAAAGGTCAGGCTCATCTTGCGGTTATTTAGGAAATAGCTTTTGTTCATCCTTGGTAAAGCAAAGACGAGGTTGCTCTACTCACCGACAAGGAGGTATTGAAAAGGCAAGAAACCCATCCCCATAGGAAAAAGTAACAAGGACACAGTGTATCTCTCCTCAAAAGTCCCCAAAGGCGTCAGTCGGCTCTCAGAGGAGAGACTTTATAGCCTCCTCCCCTCCCCTGCTGTGTGAGCGAACTGCAGATCTCACCCTTCATTTGGGAAGAAACATCTGTGATGAGCCCAAGCCTTCCAGGTTTGCAGAATGGAGATGCTGCTGTGGTGAAGAAGCCCACAAGGACCTAACGCTAAATCCAGGAACCTGTGCATGTGTCCCGAGGCCATGGGTCTGTGCTTGAAGGAGGTAACAGGTCTCCAGCCACTAAGAGCAACACATGAGAAGGGTAGACACACAGGGACATGAAGCACTTCAACTGTCAAGGAGAATTTGTATTTAAAGACTAATATATTTTAATTACACAGCCTGTTTAATCTTACATTAGCTCCTCCCCCTTCAGACTCACAGTCTATCAGTAATGGTTATTGTTGTTGTAAAAATCAACTAATTGTAGTGTTACCTTCTCTACAAAAGAAACAACGTTCCCATAATAACACCAGGCACGATTGTTTTTCTAATTACACTCTAATTATATAATTTATATCTATACATTTATCATTATGCATTCATATGTTTTAATTATATATTTATGTCTAATATTTATATAATTATATATAAATGCATATTTATATATACTCTAATTATAATGTAATATGTTGGTTGGTTGCTTGGATTTTCAAGACGGGGTTTTTCTGTGTAGCCCTGGACATTCTGGAACTCACTTTATAGACCAGGCTGGCCTTGAACTCAGAGATTTGCCTGCCTCTGTCTGCTGAATGCTGGGATTAAAGGTATACCCCACCACCACCCAGCTATATATATTTCTAATTATATAATTGTAATTATATTTCTCATATGAAGAATCAGATCGAATAATAAACTCAACATTTAGGACACCAGTAGACAATACAGATGGAAAACCGATTTACACACCACTGGTTTTCATTTTGTAATTCTTCTATTTTCCTGGTTGTTGTTGTTGTTGTTATTTAATAGCTGGCTCTGAGGTTGCAATCTTCCAGTGTCAGCCTTCTGAGTATTGAGATGATGGGTGTGTACTATTGTTCCGGACGTAGCAGAGTTTTTGGTCCTTTGGTTTCTGTTAGCCTAAAGATTTTTAATTTTTAAAAATTACTTACCTTTATGTTTACTGAACTATTTCCACTTTAATCCCAAATAAACTAACGGGTTGGAAACAGGTGAGAAAAGCCAGGCATAATCTGTGAATCCATAGCTCACGGATAAACTTCAGTCGTCCATTCCTGAAACACTTCAAATGCCTACTTCACACAAGTCCCTGTCTAAGGAAACTCCCGCCACACAGGCTGAATGAGACACAACTCTCTCTTCAGAGAGTTCTGAGTCTAATAATCTAAAAGTTGCACCAGGGAAGGAAGATAGACACACATACAACATCGTCTAATAAAACCCTGAATACCAAGTAAATTCAGGACAGCCCAAATGCTCTGAGCCCTCTCTCCTGAATGGCTGCCCTGCAGGATGAGTAAGAGTGACATCATAAAGCCAACAGCTCTAAAAATCTCTGAAGCAGCACATCCAATTTTGCAGGTATGTCTGGGGTGACAGGGTGCCCCTCTACACTATGCTGTCTATCTTGACAAGGGATGAGTGAAACCTAGAATTTGAAGACATACACTATAGCTTTACATTTTCTGCCGAAAATGCCAGCCGTCTCATTGCAAGGACTTGCTGCCGTGATTTCGTCTTGAGAAAATGACATGCAGCCATTTGAAAAGGGGAGTGTTTACCATGCCCTGGCCACCTCATCCATATCAATCAGGAAAGTCAGTTCCTCCTCTTTGAACTAGTTTGATTGGTTTGCTCAGGGTCTCAGCTCCTTCCTTCCACCTTCATTCCAAAGGCATTGGGAGCTCAGCCCTCAGCCCTCAGCCCTCAGCCCTCAGCCCTCAGCCCTCAGCCCTCAGCCCTCAGCCCTCAGCCCTCAGCCCCCAGCCCTCAGCCCTCAGCCCTCAGCCCCCTGACCCCTCAGCCCTCAGCCCTCTCAGCCCACACAGGTTCCAAATCACCTTCCTCCCTGGCAGACCAGTCCCTGGGTCTATACCACACAGGTCATTTTTATTTGCCAATTACTCTACACCTTCAAGACAAAAAAATGTTACTTCGCATTATAGGGAGAATCAAGAGCGGTCTGTAATGTGCATTCAAAAGAAATGAAAATGGGTGGATGCTTTTTGGATGGTCAAGGATATGGACCAGAGACGCAAACTTTGAGAAGCAGGGTGACAGTGTGGAAAGAAAATGCCATTTCACATTGAAGACACTCCACTTATTTATTTATTTTTGTTGCTATTTTGGTTTTCAAGACAGGGTTTCCCCACCTAACAGCCCTAGATATCCTGGAACTTGCTTTGTAGACTAGGCTGACCTAGAACTCTCAAAGATCTGGCTGCCTTTGCTGGGGCCAAAGGTATGCAGCACCACGACGAGCTGAGAACACTTTCTTGAAATTCTACTCCTGTGTGTTAGTCATGTGACCCTGGACAGACTCTTCATCTTCAAATGCTGAGCAAAAGTGTCACATCCTGGAGAACTGAGCAGTCCCACAAAATCCCCTGAGCCTGTCTACATGTTCTGCTGAGTGTATGTTCCTTTCTGTATTTCCAACAAATTTAAAACTCTAATTCTCAATAATGAGAACATCAATGCTCAATCACTGTTTTTCCTCTTGCCTCCACCCTCCTCCAAGTGCTGGCATGACAGGTACACCCACAACCATGCTTGGC